>NC_053157.1:12182021-12482021 GCF_016835505.1 Polypterus senegalus | reverse complement strand
CGCAGCCTGGCTGCTTGATTTCTCAGCCCCACCCGGAAGGGCAATTAGGACCAGCTGGTCAACCAGCTGGAACTCTTCCGGGTGGGATATAAAAAGGGCCAGCCACCTCCACTCGAGGCCAGAATCGGGAGGAAGAGGACGAGGTTGCCTGGGAGGAGTGGTGGTGCCAGGAAGCGTTTGGTTGTGTGGGTTATTTTGTGCTTTAGACTGTGCTGGGCCTGTGGGACACGGGGAAGGCGTGTGCCCACGGCTGAAGAAAATAAAAAGCCCTTTGAGTGTGAACACGTGCCTCTGCGTAGTCTGTGCCGGGTCAGGCGCTATATAGCGCCTTTATCACTATATATATATATACTGCGGTGGGTTGGCACCCTGCCCGGGATTGGTTCCTGCCTTGTGCCCTGTGTTGGCTGGGATTGGCTCCAGCAGACCCCCGTGACCCTGTAGTTAGGATATAGAGGGTTGGAAAATGGACGTATATACATACATACATACATATATACATACATATATATATATATATATATATATATACACAATATACATACATATATATACATATATATAAATATATACACATACATATATATACATATATATACAGTATATATATACACACACATATACATATACACAAACACACACACATATATATATATATATATATACTGTGACAGTAGAGGGCGCTATCACTCCCTTGAACCCTCAGGTACCACGCCAGACACCAGGTAAAAGTGCTAAAATTATTCGTTTTATTATAATAATATGCACCAAGCACCCTCCACTCCACACTACTCATAAACCAAATACAATACTCCAATAACAATAACCAATCCTCCAACTCCCAGACGCATTGCCCTCCTACCACCCAGCTCAGCTTACCGTCTGGGAGCTCCCATAGTCCTTTATACTCCCTGACCCAGAGGTTTTCCTGCCCAACAGTCCACAATTCCTTATTCCTTCCGGGTCAGGGTAAATAGTCCTTATCTTCACCCCGGAAGCACGTCGTTTCTTCCTGTCACGGGATTATGATGTACTTCCGGGTTATAGGGCATATACGAGTCCATGAGCCTCCCTACAGCGACTCCTTGTGGCCTCCAAGGTATCCAGCAGGGCTGGGTATAAAAACTACAGAGTCCATGATGCCCTGCTGGAACTCGGGACACGTCTATGCTGTCGGGAGAGCTCCTCCTGGCGGCCTGGGGGTGAGGGCCGGAATATGAAGCCGGCCATCCACCACATTACACACACACACACACACACACATATATACATATACACACATATATATACATGTATATGGAAGAGAAGGTCTGTAGCACTCATTTCATGTCTATCTGTTTCTGGTGACTTGTGTAGCCATTTACAGTTGCAGGTTTCTTCAGTCTGTATGTCCTCTACTTGCTTGTGTTTAATTGTCCCACAATGAGTTGAGTGTGGGTATTTGTGCTTGACTGGCATTCAGTCCAGGGTTGCTTCTCGCCTTCCACCAAATGCTGTCATGGTTGGCTTCATCCCTTAAAATCGTAGTAGATTACCTGGCTTCAGGTAACTTGATGGGAAGATGCAAAGATTGGCTGCTTCCATGTGTGATAGTTTGAGCTGCTATTGAGGGGAGTGGGTGCCATGCTAGGTGATGGAGTCAAGGGATCAGCAGACTTGTAACAGAAAATCCATCCATCCATGCATCCAACCAGTTCCTAAATCTGCTAATCAAGGACAGGGTTATGGAGAAGCTGGTGCTGGAACAAGTATCAGGCATAAGCCCTGAACAGGGCACCAACCCATTGCAGGATGAATAGACACACACACATAGATCAGTGCCACCTAACCTGCATGTCTTTGGACTGTGCCATTACATCAGATTTTGACACCTACTTAAATCGGGGTCAGAGACAGCAAATCATAATCATTCCTTTTCGTTTCTGTTGTTGTTAGTGTTTGTAAAGTTGGCAAAATAAATTCCCAGAGAATGCAGGCAGGGGTAAGTAGAGTTAATAATCGACTGTGTGAGGGGCGAGCGCCCGCATGCAGTCACCAAGCGCCTGAGGCTCGTTCTGTGCATTCAAAGGCAGCGGCTCATCCCGAAGAGCTCTGTTCTTTTTCCACTGCTATGAAGAATGTGAGGTTTGGAAATTTCTAGAATAGCCCCTGCCCCCCCCCCCGGCTGTTATTTCACAATCCCATGTCGATTATTGTGCCCATCCATCAACGTCTTTTTTTTTCCCCTCTCAGAGTCCCCGTTTTCCATTTCAGGGTCGCCAGACAGCCTAAAGCAGAATCATTAACTGTATGGATGGCTTATCTTGTATTGCATTTGGTTTCGCATTGAATTATTTTTTCCTGCAATGTGTGCCACGCTGCAATTGACTGGCGCCCCATCCCATATTTGTTTCCTGAATTGCTACAGATGCCGCCTGTCTGAATAAGCGGACTAAAAAATGAATCCATTGACATATAAAGTGCCTTCTGTAAAGTTTGACTGATGTGTAGCGGTCCGGTGCCACTCGGATTCACACCGTCGACGGGACAGTGACTTGTTTCTTTGATTTTTTGGTGGGGGGATTCCAGGAACGCACTCAGCCTTGGCCCGACTTGCACCACTCACACACTAATTAGCAGCAAATGGAATGAATAAGTATGTGATATATTGAATGACCAGGAAGTATGAGGGGGAGTCAAACTAAAGTTAGAAAATGGGGTTTATCAGAAAAAGGAACGATCCTTCAGAAAAATGATCATGTCCTTACTCAACACTTCTCAATGCACTTGTGCCAGCTGCCTGGCAATGCCAGCAGAATAAAATGTTTGGTCTTGTCCTCGCAACCACTCGTGTAACCGAGTTGACCTCTACATGCCAATGCAACCCTAAACAGCAGGTACTGGTACCTCAAATTTCCAAAGAACCTCCCCAAAGGATACCTTGAGGGTCACAGTTGTAAGGATCTCCCAAGTCAGAAAACAAATATAAATGGTTGGGCATACTCCCTTGAACCCTCCAGAGTTCTGATGAGGGTAAAGAGCTGTTCCAATGCTCCAAAATCCACAATGTTCCTCTTGAATGAGAGGTTCAGCCACTAGACAGACCCTCCTTCCCATTCCCCTAAAGTTGGAGTTCGCCCTCCAGTCCCTCCTTCATAATAATGGGGTCCACCACCCCACTTTGCCAATTCCAAGGCCTGGTCCTACTGTGCCACACAATGTAGAAAAGGTGTGTTAAGCCAAGACAGCCCCAAAACATTCAAAGCCTTCAGGAACTCAGTGTGAATTTGTCGGGGCAGAAATTGTGCCAGAGGTTCTCACCTGAAAAGAAGTCTCTAGGAGTCAGAGGATAGGCAAACAGAGTAATTGACTTTATCGTAATAAGCAATAACGCAGACTCAACCCAATTAAGCCAAACCGAGTTGAGCACCGAACAAGCCAAAAGTTACAGTTTATATAATCGTTTTTTTATCATCCTGAACTCGCTCAAGACTGTTCATTCGCTAACTATTTTGACTCCCTTCTGCAGTTGGCCTCTTTCAGGTTTTTATGGAAACCACCAATATTCTCGTTGTTTTGTTATTCATCTTCACCTTTTGCTTCACTTATTTTCTGGCCAGCTTTCAACTTGCAGGTGTTGCCCCCTCTCCGATCTCGGGCTGTCCCTATCTGTCCTTCTTCCTCTTCTGTGTTTTCCAAGCTGATAAGATATTGGTGGTTTCAGCTAAGCTTTAATTAAGAGAGAAATATGGCATGAGCCTTTCTTTAACTACCTAATTTGTGTTACTGCTTACACTAAGTTTAATACTTATTTCATATCTACTTATACTAATACAAGAATATAATAACTTTCTATTTTCCATAGTATCCTACACCCTCGGAGCATTGCCACTGCGGGAGTTTTTTTAACTACCTGAGCGACTGAGGGATGGGTGAGGGCTCCTCTGAATCACCTGACTCTGCTTCCTCTGAGGAAGGTGGGATTTAGGAGGTCCTCGAAGTGCTCCTTCCACTGTATGACTATATCCTCAGGAGAGGTCATTGTAATGAGTATACAAGTTTAATGTCACTGTGCTCTGTACAAAAATATTTTATTAACTCCACTTTTCTTTCTACTCACGTGTACAGCTAACACAAGACCAGATTTAGCACACAGGGGTTCACCACATAAGAACTGCTAGGAAAGCATTAGAAGACAAGACAGCGACAACTGCGAAATGGGCATTTCTGTGTGTCAGAGTCAGCATGACATTGGATCTTCTTTTCCTTGTTTGGAATGGCATGATTCACCTAGGCGCAGTGGTAGCGCTGCTGCCTCGCAGTTAGGAGACCCGGGTTCGCTTCCCGGGTCCTCCCTGCGTGGAGTTTGCATGTTCTCCCCGTGTCTGCGTGGGTTTCCTCCGGGCGCTCCGGTTTCCTCCCACAATCCAAAGGCATGCGGGTTAGGTGGATTGGCGATTCTACATTGGCCCTAGTTTGTGTGTGTCCTGCGGTGGGTTGGCACCCTGCCCAGGATTGGTTCCTGCCTTGTGCCCTGTGTTGGCTGGGATTGGCTCCAGCAGACCCCCGTGACCCTGTGTTCGGATTCAGCGGGTTAGAAAATGGATGGATGGATGGATGATTCACCTAAGTGGGGGCCTGCACATGAAGAAAGGGTACAAAGCCTTGGAACATTGCCCGGCACACCTTTGTAGCCAACGGACGGATGGGAGATAACGTCATCTGAGCTGGAAAATCCTTCCAGCGACAAAAATGGCAGACTTTACACATTTTTCATCTGTTATGCAGCGTAAACCGTCATTAAAGAAAGCTAAGTCATTTCTAATATGTGATTTCGTTATACCGCCGTATCACTAAGGGATGGGTATCGCCTTTTAATATCTATATATATTTTCGGTTATGTACAGTCATATTAAAAAGTTTAGGAACCCCTCTTAATTCTTTGGATTTTTGTTTCTCATTGGCTGAGCTTTCAAAGTAGCAACTTCCTTTAAATATCGGACATGCCTTATGGAAACAGTAGGATTTCAGCAGTGACATTAAGTTTATTGGATTAACAGCCAATATGCGATATGCATCATAACAAAATTAGACAGTTGCATAAATTTGGGCAACCCATCAATACTTAGTTGAGCCTCCTTTTGCTCCTTTGAGCCTCTAGACGCTGTCCTCCTATAGCTTGTGATGAGTGTCTGGATTCTGGATGGAGGTATTTCTGACCCCATTCTTCATTACAAAATCTCTCCAGTTCAGTTCAATTTGATGGCTGCCAAGTATGGACAGCCTGCTTCAAATCATCCCATAGATTTCTAGAACATTCCAGAACATTGTACTTCTCCCTCTGCATGAATGCCTTTGTAGATTTCAAACTGTGTTTTGGCTCGTTGTCTTGTTGGAATATCCAACCCCTGCGTAACTTCAACTTTGTGACTGATGCTTGAACATTATCCTGAAGAATGTGTTGATATTGGGTTGAATTCATCCGACCCTCGACTTTAACAAGGGCCCCAGTCCCTGAACTGGCCACACAGCACCACAGCATGATGGGACCTCCACCAAATTTAACAGTAGGTAGCAGGTGTTTTTCTTGGAATGCGCTGTTCTTCTTCGCCATGCAAAGTGCTTTTTGTTCTGACCAAATAACTCCATTTTTGTCTCATCAGTCCAAAGCACTTTGGTCCAAAATGAATCTGACTTGTCTAAATGAGCATTTGATACAACAAGCGACTCTGTTTGTGGCGTGAGTGCAGAAAGGGCATCTTTCTCATCACCCTGCCATACAGATGTTGTTTGTGCAAATTGCGCTGAACTGTAGAACAATGTACAGATACACCATCTGCAGCGAGATGTTCTTGTAGGTCTTTGGAGGTGATCTGTGGGTTGTCTGTCACCATTCTCACAATCCTGCTCATATTCTGCTCCTGTATTTTTCTTGGCCTGCCAGACCTGCTGCGTTGGTTTAACAGCAACTGTGCCTGTGGCCTTCCATTTCCTGATTTCGTTCCTTACACTGGAAACGGACAGTTTAAACCTCTGAGATGGCTTTTTGTAGCCTTCCCCTAAACCAGGAGACTCAACAATCTTTCTTTTCCGATCTTTTGAGAGTTGCTTTGAGGATCCCATGCTGTCTGTCACTCTTCAGAGGAGAGTCAAAGGGAAGGAAGCACAACTTGTAATTGACCACCTTAAATACGTTTTACCACTCGTGATTGGACACTCCTGTCTATGAAGTTCAAGGCTTCACGAGCTCATCCAACCAAGTAATCAGCACTGAGCAGTGACAGGCATTCAAATCAGCACAATGACAAGGGGACCCACATTTGTGCACAGCCAGTTTCTCAGATTTGATTTCATTTCATACAACTAAATGCTGCGTCACTAAAAATCTTTGTTCGGAAAACACCGCAGTACTCCTAGGAATTGAAAGACATACCACTGTTATCTTTTTTACTGAAAGTAGAGTGAATTATTATGCAGGCAGAGAGGGCTTCCTAAACTTTTTCATACAGTATGACTGTAACACGGTGCAATTAAAAAAGAACTCATTCCAACAAGGGAGCTAGCGCCCTCTGCTGGATACAGTCATAAGCACTCCACCCCTGGTATACACAGCATGGACACTGCTTAAGATTAGGGCTGCCTTATCTGTAAAAGCAAAGACATGATCCTGAGGTCACCAAACAAGACCACCCCACCCATACCTTGACTGCACCTACAAATTCTGCATGTACAAATGTACAACAAAAGGGCAGCTCTGGAGGAGACTCAAACCTACAAACTATGGGTACAGCAGGCCCAGCAGAAACACAAGGAATAAATGACCAAGTAGTGCAGTGGACAGTAGGATTTTGGGACCTTCAAATCTCGTGTTACTTTGGAGAAATTAGGCGAATACGATGGATGAGCTTGTTGGAATCAATGGCCTGGTCTTGTCATAATAAAACAAAAAATAGACACTGGGCAGAAACCAACCTGCCACTCCACTGCCTGGCACGGTGCCACCAGACCAATTTACACTTGCTAGTTCACATAGAACAGGGCATCTTTTGATGTGGGAGGAAAACCAAAGGAGCGAGCAACTAACAGGCCAGAAAGGGAGAACATTAAAAACTCCACGGAGTTAATGAATCAGGCAAGCAAGAAGCAAGGTTAAGAACTACCGGAAACCATCCAAAGGTGCAGCTTCCCTCATCATCAGTTTATTTCAGTTGGGATTACAGTCACCCAGGCAGGGAGAAGGAAATGTTGTGAAGGATCAGTGTGGCCTGCAGGAGTGTCACTTACTGCTGTCACGGATTGCTCCAGATGTGCTGGTAATGAAGACTGATGAAACCAGGGGGATTTCCACCTATGGACCAATAAAAGGGGCTGTGCAGCTGGGTCAGCCTCCACAGTCTCGGGGCGAGGGGCATATACAAATGAGAGCAGTTTGGCATGGCATGGCATGGGGTGTGGGGGTGTGTGTGGGCATGTCCATGTCTGTAGTGTAGGTGGAAATAGGAAGAAGGGAGGCAGGCAGGAGATTTGTGTGCTACTTAGAATTTCTTCACACCACTGATATGACAAGCTGATTCAGTTCAATTAACCTTATTCTAATATAGCGCTCTTCCGTCAACGTGGATGAAAAACTCTTAACAGATTTACAAAGGACATAACCGTATGTATTTCCACACAGACCCTAAAGAGACACGTGGGTTAGATGACTGGGTGCTGCTAAACTGGCTCATGTGTGTGTGTTCACACTATGATGGACTGCTGTCCCATCCAGGTACAGTATTGATCCTGACTTGCGCCTGATGATTGATAGCTGCCCTAAGAACTTGTCCTGGATAAGTGAGCAAGGAAAATGAACGAATGGATGGATGGATAACCATACATGTACACACAAAAGTCAAGTCAAGTCAAGTTGGGGAGCATACACTGGTACAGCGTTTTGTCGCACCCACCACACGACGAAACAGCTCGCGATCCCAGTTGGCAACCCCCCAGGCAGACACGTGGTCCAGTCCCGCCCTCCGGAAATGACCCTCTATCTGCTGCAGCCAGGTGTTACGTGGGCGACCCCTTGGCCTGGTCCAGCCACTTGGATCCCCAACAATGAGGATCTTATGAGCCGGATCACCCTCGGGTAATCGCGCCACATGGCCATAGTGCCATAACTGACGCTCCGTCACAATGCAGGTCATGTGCCTCATTCGGGACTCTGTGAGCAACACAAAGTCACAACAGCAGTACCCAAGGATTCTCTGAAGAGACACAGTACTGAAGGAGTCCAGTCTTCATCTCAGGTCACTGGATAGCGTCCATGTCTCACAGGACAGCACCAGGACCTTTTGCGGAGATATCAGGAGCGCCAGACACCTCTTTTCAGGGACCTCATGACCCCCATGCTCTCCCAATCCGTCTACTGACTTCATAGGAAGAGTCACCAGAGTCATGAATGTCACTGCCGAGGTAAGTAAACCTCTCGACAAGGTCAACACTCTCTCCGCAGACAGACACACTGCTGATGGCCGTGCCCAAGAGGTCATTAAAGGCCTGACTCTTGGCTATTATCAGGACACTCGCAAGCCCATACACTCAGACTCCTCGCTCAGTCAGAGCCTCCATTGACTCCACAAAGATCACAGCATCGTCAGCAAAGTCAAGACCCGTGAATCTCTCTTCACCAACAGATGCCCCACAGCCATTGGACTCCACAACCCTCCTCAACACAAAGTCCATATAAGCACTGAACACAGTAGGAGCAGAACACACCCCTGATGAACCCCATAATCAACTAGGAAAAACACAGAGTTTCTGCCCCCACTCTGCACAGCACTCCCAGTACCAGTACACACATAAACATGGAAAAAAACAGAGAAATAAGCTTGAGCACTAAGCTTTATACATGACGCAAACAGTAGGGAGCACCACTGAGCCCCCAAATCCCAGACTCACAAGACACAACACAACTCCAGGTTCAAATATGATACGTTTTAACCCAGCCGGCTCTAACAAGACAATTAATCACAGCCAATACACAGATTAAATAATAATTCCTTGGATCTCCCTAATCTCCTTCACTCCTCCAGCGAGTTTTGCCCTCTTCATCCCCGACTCTGACTCCCAGAGGTATGGCTGCTGACTCCTTTTAAGTTGGATCTGGGAGTACTTCACGTCACGGCTTGCTGTAAGCACTTCCAGCTCTTATGGAAACCAGAGAGATCCTCCCTGGAAGGTCCCTCTTTATAGCCTCTCTACCCCAGGGCCTCTATATGGCCACGCTTCTGGACTCCAATTCCCATGAATCCCTGTGGGCGTCCAAACTAGGACTACTTGTGAAGGAACACTGCCACCTATTACTTTGGGGGATGAACTGATCCCAGCTGCCCGCTCTTATTAGTTTATTATTTGCAACATCCCAGCCAGGACGGGAATTATGAGGCATCCTGGCCGGGTAGAGTGCACAATTTGGCCATCCTTCCATTATGAAATCTTCCTCTATCCTGGCTGGGATGCACCTAAAATGAATGCAAGCAAAGAGCGTCTGCTTGATGCACCACATATGCTGTTCCATCAGTTGATGTACTGAGCACCATCTAGTGGTCCCTTTAGATTTATTGTGCCGGGGTTCAGAATTTTTAAACAAGTTTGTACAGAACAAATTTATGCTGTCATCATTCATTTCTGATTCTTTTGTATGCATTCATTTCATTTATGTTTATTTGCTATTTATTGTGTTTAAGTTTCAATGCCTTGGTGATGTTTTATTCATGGTGTGTGTAGTCCCAATCACTGTCATCTTGGGCCACCAGTTTTGTTTGCACTATTGGGACCATCAGGAGGACCTGACCTCCGCCTAGGAGGACCACCAGGAGGTAATGCTGAGGTGTTTGCATTGTTTGGAACCACCAGGAGGTGGTACGCAGTCCTTCTTCACCCCACACAGGACCACCAGGAGAGACAGCAGGCATGTGGAAGTGTGTGGTGCCCCCCTATTACAAGGTCAGATATTAAACTCTTTGTAAAAATTCTTTGTTAGTTGTGGTAATCACATCTCAAAGCCACATGATATCCGATATGGTGTTCCACAAGGCTCTATCCTGGGTCCGCTGCTCTTCTCAATCTACATGCTCCCGTTAGGTCAGATTATCTCAAGTTACAACGTGAGCTACCACAGCTATGCTGATGACACACAGCTGTACTTATCTATAGCACCTGATGACCCCGACTCTCTCGATTCACTAACAGAATGTCTTACTGGTATTTCTGAATGGATGAATAGTAACTTTCTCAAGTTAAATAAAGAGAAAACTGAAATCTTAGTAATTGGCAATAATGGATTCAATGAGGTTATCAGAAATAAACTTGATGCACTAGGATTAAAAGTCAAGATGGAAGTAAAAAACTTAGGGGTAACTGTTGACTGTAATCTAAATCACATATTCATCAGACCACTAGGACAGCATTTTTTCACCTAAGAAACATAGCAAAAGTTAGACCTCTTATATCTTTGAAAGATGCTGAGAAATGAGTTCACGCTTTTGTTTTCAGTCGACTAGATTACTGTAACGCACTCCTCTCAGGACCACCCAAAAAAGACATAAATCACTTGCAACGAGTGCAGAATGCAGCTGCTAGAATCCTAACTGGGAAAAGAAAATCCGAGCACATTACTCCAGTTTTGATGTCACTACACTGGTTACCTGTGTCATTCAGGATTGACTTTAAAATTCTGCTTATGGTTTATAAAGCCTTAAATAATCTCGCCCATCTTATATATCGGAATGTCTGACACCTTATATTCCAAATCGTAACCTTAGATCCTCAAATGAGTGTCTCCTTAGAATTCCAAGAACAAAACTTAAAAGAAGTGGTGAGGCGGCCTTCTGCTGCTATGCACCTAAAATCTGGAATAGCCTGCCAATAGGAATTCGCCAGGCTAATACAGTAGAGCACTTTAAAACACTGCTGAAAACACATGACTTTAACATGGCCTTTTTATAACTTCACTTTAACTCAATCCTGATACTCTGTATGTTCAATTCTTCATAATAACTATTCATGGTGGCTCTAAAATCGGTACTGACCCCAACTCTCTCTTCTGTTTCTTTTTCCGGTTTCTTTGTGGTGGTGGCCTGCGCCACCTCCACCTACTCAAAGCTTCATGATGCTCCAACAATGATGGATGGATTAAAAGGCAGAAGTCTACGTGACCATCATCATCATCAAGTCCTTCCGTGAGAACCCTAAATCCAAAGAGGACTGTTTCATTTATGTTAGGTAGAATGCCCAGAGGGGACTGGGTGGTCTCATGGTCTGGAATCCCTACAGATTATATTTTTTTCTCCAGCCGTCTGGAGTTTTTTTTTTGTTTTTTCTGTCCCCCCTGGCCATTGGACCTTACTCTTATTCTGTGTTAATTAATGTTGACTTATTTTATTTTCTTATTGTGTCTTTTATTTTTCTATTCTTTATAATGTAAAGCACTTTGAGCTACTTTTTGTATGAAAATGTGCGATAGAAATAAATGTTGTTGTTGTAAACATCCACTCACTGCTGACCAAAAATGTGTTGACCGATCAACCACTAGACCAGGGGTCTCCAACCTGTTTTCCCCTGAAAGCTACTTTTACAAAATGAAATTGGCTGAGAGCTCCTCATGTTTCCCAACGTTTATTCTCATCGCTTATTTCAACCCAAACAAACTGAATAAGCTCGTTTTGCCTGAATGTTTACAAACTGTTGCCGTCCACAACTCACATTTTGCATTAAAACATCACAAAAAATATTTAGTTCACATGTAAGTGCATTTTGTGTGTCTGTATGCATTTTCTAGTCTATCTCGCGATTGAATTAAAACGTGAATGCTGTCAAAACAAAACAATGCAATTCCAAGTCCACAGATATGACTTCTTCATTTGTCATTTTGTCACATGTCACTGTGTCACTTTATTCACAGGTCCAGTCACATGTGTAATGAGTTGTTTAGTTAGTCAGATGACTGGCACTGAGGTGTATGGTGGAGTGGAGCCCCTTAGGTTCTTTCTTCTGGAGTCATTTAAATGTTCGTCTGTCCGTCTTATTCTGATTTCATGACATTCACGTCAGACTTACAGAGCTATGGAGACCCAAACAAAGCTTCCCAGGTCCTCCCTGCATGGAGTTTGCATGTTCTCCTTGTGTCTGAGTTGGTTTCCTCCCACAGTCCAAAGACATGCAGGTAAGGTGCAATGGCGATCCTAAATGTGTGTGTGTGTGTATGCGCCCTGCCTTGTGCCCTGTGTGGGCTGGGATTGGCTCCAGCAGACACCCCGTGACCCTGTAATTAGGATATAGCGGGTTGGATACTGGATGGATGGATGGATGGATGGATGGATCTAAAATTCAATGTCTGAATGTCTGTCCACTTTACACGAGAGAACTGCTTAATGGATTTAGATTGTTTTTTTCCAATCATTTTCTTGAACATTCTGGTTGATTTTGCGAGGGGCTCCTTACTGACTCGCCAATTACGGGGCGTGTTCCTTAACTCCGCTTAGCTAACGAGAACGAGAGAACAATTGAATTCAACTTTGTTTGATATTTCAAATAAAGTGTTACTTTGGTCTTGATGAGTTTGAGTCCGGATATTCTCTTAAGTGTCTGCCACATTGAAAAGATAGACTGCAATTCAGATTGTGGATCGTGATTTTGTGTTAAAAGGATCGTGATATGATTTTTTGACTAATCAAGTTTTCAAATTTATGTAGGATTCATTAACCCTTTGGCATGCTACTTGGAAAGGGGTGGCGAGCTACCGGTAGCTCACGAGCGACGTGTTGCAGACCCTTTGGACTCGTAAAGGTGCTCTATTAATAAACTGCTCAAAACATTAAAGGAACACTTTGAAAACACATCAGATCTCAATGGGAAAAAGAAATCCTCCTGGATATCTATACTGATATAGACTGGGTAATGTGTTAGGAATGAAAGGATGCCACATCGTTTGATGGAAATGAAAATGATCAACCTACAGAGCCCTGAATTCAAAGACGCCCCAAAAATCAGAGTGAAAAAATGATGTGGCAGGCTAGTCCATTTTGCCAAAATTTAATTGCAGCAACTCCAAATTGTACGCAGCACTTTGTATGGCCCCTGTGTTCTTGTATACATGCCTGACAACATCAGTGCATGCTTCTAATGAGATGACAGATGGTGTTGTGGGGGATCTCCTCCCAGATCTGGACCAGGGCATCACTGAGCTCCTGGACAGTCTGAGGTGCAACCTGGTGGCATTGGATGGACCAAAACATAATGTCCCAGAGGTGTTCTATTGGATTTAGGTCAGGAAAGTGTGGTGGCCAGTCAATGGTATCAATTCCTTCATCCTCCAGGAACTGCCTGCATACTCTCACCACATGAGGCCAGGAATTGTCGTGCACCAGGAGCCACTGTACCAGCATAGGGTCTGACAATGGGTCCAAGGATTTCATCCTGATACCTAATGGCAGCCAAGGTGCCTTTGTCAAGCCTGTAGCGGTCTGTGTGACCCTCCATGGATATGCCTCCCCAGACAATCATTAACCCACCACCAAACTGCTCATGCTGAATGATGTTACAGGCAGCATAATGTTCTCCATGGCTTCTCCAGACCCTTTCACTTCTGTCACGTGCTCAGGGTGAACCTGCTCTCATCTGTAAAAGCACAGGGCACCAGTGGCCAATTCTGGTATTCTATGGCGAATGCCAATCGAGCTGCATGCTGCTGGGCAGTGAGCTCAGGGCCCATTAGAGGACATGGGGCCCTTGGGTCACCCTCATGAAGTCTTTCTGGTTGTTTGGTCAGAGACATTCACACCAGCGGCCTGCTGGAGGTCATTTTGTAGGGCTCTGGCAGTGCTCATCCTGTTCCTCCTTGCCCAAAGGAGCAGATACTGGTCCTGCTGATGGGTTATGGACCTTCTATGGCCCTCTCCAGCTCTCCTAGAGTAACTGCTTGTCTCCTAGAATCTCCTCCATGCCCTTGGGACTGTGCAGGGAGACACAGCAAACCTTCTGGCAATGACACGTATTGATGTGCCATCCTGGAGAAGTTGGACTACCTGTGCAACCTCTGTAGGGTCCAGGTATCGCCTCATGCTACCAGTAGTGACACTGACTGTAGCCAAATGCAAAACTAGTGAAGAAACAGTCAGAAAAGATGAGGAGGGAAAAATGTCAGTGGCCTCCACCTGTTAAACCATTCCTGTTTTGGGGGTCATCTCATTGTTGCCCCTCTAGTGCATCTGTTGTTAATTTCATTAACACCACAGCAGCTGAAACTGATTAACAACCCCCTCTGCTACTTAACTGACCAGATTAATATCCCAGAAGTTTCATTGACTTTATGCTATACTCTGATTAAAAAGTGTTCCTTTTATTCTTTTGAGCAGTATATAAAGTGCATGTTCACCAAAGCTCAGGACATGAACGCTGCCTCAGTTTGAGTGGCCTGTGGTCATCTGATTAGGAGATGAACTTCACGGTGCTGGACTTATGAGAGATGATTCCTTACTTTTGAGCCCCCCAACCAGAAGAATTCACAGGCCACCACAGGTGGACTCCACACAAGGAGTAGAAAACATCTCCAGAACGGGATGCACTTGAGCCAAAGCCCAGGGCCACAATACTTGTGTGAATGAGAGATTTCAGTTCTTTATTTTTAATTAACGTACACATTTTCTAAAATCCTGTTTTCGCTTTATTATTCTGGAGTGTTAAGTGCTGCTTGATGAGGGGGGAGGGAAAATGAATTGAAACAATTTTAACACATGGCTGCCAGATAATGAAATATGTAAACAGTGGTGGAGTCTGAATATTTTCTGCAATCCTTCCACATGAAGAGAAACGGAGTGACGCCCCTCAATGGGGACACTTAACGCGCAGCCCAAACAGATGCCTGTCTTCCTTTGAAGTTTCGATTTTCTTTGGCATTCGCTAGTCGGCTAATTATTTAAAAATGTCGGCGATGCGCCCACAAGCACTTACGTGCTAATAGCAGATCTGCCTCCACCCTGCCTGCCAGCCCGCCATCAGACGCCGCTCCCTATAATTAGGACTTCTGGTGCTGACTGTGACTCACAGATGTGGTCGACGTGATGTGCGGCAGCGGGAGACCCCAGTCGTCTCCTGCAGTCTCACCCGGTTGCCTCCGGCGTGCGGGCAGCGGAGACTCCCTGGGGTGATAGCCAACTGATGAAGAAATGGAGCGAGAGTTTGGCACACGGTGTGTGAAATTTCATGCTTAATGTTAGTCTGGTGGTGCAGGCACAAAGTGAAAAGCTCTCTATAGATACAGCAAGCTGATGCCACAGCAAATATAGTGAGGACGATGGCTGTAAAAGGTGCTATATAGAGTGACAGCATGAAGAACCGCTACCTCTCCAGCTATTAGAACAAGAATGGAGGTCACTTTGACGGAGTCCTGCCACGTGCAAATGTTCGCTGATGACACTGCTATTGTGGGCTGCATCAGGGGTGGGCAGGAGGAGGAGTACAGAAAGTTAATCAAAGACTTTGTTAAATGGTGCGACTCAAACCACCTACACCTTAACACCAGCAAGGCCAAAGAACTGGTGGTGGATTTTAGGAGGCCCAGACCCCTCATGGACCCTGTGATCATCAGAGGTGACTGTGCAGAGGGTGCAGACCTATAAATACCTGGGAGTGCAGCTGGATGATAAACTGGACTGGACTGCCAATACTGATGCTCTGTTAAAGAAAGCTCAGAGCCGACTATACTTTCTGAGAAGGTTGGCATCCTTCAACATCTGCAGTAAGATGCTGCAGATGTTCTACCAGACGGTTGTGGCGAGTGCCCTCTTCTACGCGGTGGTGTGCTGGGGTGGCAGCATAAAGATGAAAGACGCCTCACGCCTGGACAAACTTGTTAAGAAGGCAGGCTCTGTTGTAGGATTAAAGTTGGACAGTTTAACATCTGTGGCAGAGCGACGGGCATTAAGCAAACTCCTGTCAATCATGAAGAATCCACTGCATCCACTAAACAGTGTCATCTCCAGGCAGAGGAGTAGCTTCAGTGACAGACTGAGAAAATCGTTCCTCTCCTACACTATGCGACTCTTCAGTTCCACCCGGGGGAGTAAATGTTAACATTACTCAGTTATTGTCTGCTTCATTTTTTCATTTTTTCATTTTTATTACTATTTAATTTAATATTGTTTCTTTGTATCAGTATACTGCTGCTGGATTATGTGAATTTCCCCTTAGGATTAATAAAGTATCTATCTATCTATCTATCTATCTATCTATCTATCTATCTATCTATCTATCTATCTATCTATCTATCATATAGTGCCTTTCCTATCTATCTATCTATCTATCTATCTATCTATCTATCTATCTATCTATCTATCTATCTATCTATCTATCTATAGTACCTTTCATTATCTATCTATCTATCTATCTATCTATCTATCTATCTATCTATCTATCTATCTATCTATCTACTAACCCCAAAGGATGTTACATAGAGCAAGCTTGGATGAAGAACTTCACCATCCAGTGTTACATTAGAACAACATTAGAACAATCTGAACAAGGACAGGCCATTCAGCCCAACAAAGCTTGCCAGTCCTATCCACTTATTTCTCCTAAAAAAATATCAAGTCAAGTTTTGAAAGTCTCTAAAGTCTTACAGTCCACCACACTAGCTTGTCAGCCAAGTGTTTATCGTTCTTTGTGTAAAGAAAAACTTCCAAATGTTTGTGTGGAATTTTACTCTTAAGAAGTTTCCAACTGTGTTCCCCTGTTCTTGATGAACTCATTTTGAAGTCACCATCTTGATCCACTGCACTAATTCCCTTCATAATTTTAAGCACTTCACTCAGGTCTCCTCTTAATCTTCTTTTGCTTAAACTGTAAAGGCTCAGCTCTTTTAATCTTTCCTCATAACTCATCCCTGTCACCCTGAATCAGCCTAGTCGCTCTTCTCTGGACATTTTCTTGTGCTGTTATGTCCTTTTTGTAGCATGGAGACCAAAACTGCACCCAGTACTCCAGATGAAGCCTCACCAGTGTGTTATAAAGCAGAACCTCCTGTGACTTGTACTCCACACATCAAGGCGCTATATAACCTGACATTCTGTTAGCCTTCTTAATGGCTTCTGAACACCGTCTGGAAGTCTATAGCTTAGAGTCCACTACGACTCCTAAATCCTTCTCATGAGGTGAACTCTATTTTATGACCACCCATTGTGTATTCAGACCTCACATTTTTACTTCCTATGTGTAATTCTTTACATTTACTGACATAAAATTTCATCTGCCACAAATCTGTTCAAGCCTGTATGCTGTCCAAGTCCTTCTATTCCTATCTAAATCATTTCTATATATTAAAAATAGCAGCTGCCTCAGCACTGACCCCTGCTGGTCACCACTCTTAACGTTAGCCAATTCTGATGAGGTTCCTCACACCAGGGGTTCCCAAACTTTTCAACGGTGCCCATGCGCCAATAGGCCTATCCAAACATGAGCATAACAACACGAAAGAACACAACGGTCTAACAACCATATAATTTTTTTTAATAGTAATTTACTCGTTTCCTCCGGGCGCTCCGGTTTCCTCCCACAATCCAAAGACATGCAGGTTAGGTGGATTGGTGATTCTAGATTGGCCCTAGTGTGTGCTTGGTGTGTGGGTGTGTTTGTGTGTGTCCTGCGGTGGGTTGGCACCCTGCCCAGGATTGGTTCCTGCCTTGTGCCCTGTGTTGGCTGGGATTGGCTCCAGCAGACCCCCGTGACCCTGTATTTGGATTCAGCGGGTTAGAAAATGGGTTTAATTTACTCATTTGTTTAATTTCAACAAAATATCCTATCCAAACAAGAGCATGACAACAAAAAAGAACATAACGCTCTAACAAACATATAACTTTTTAAAAAATTGTTATTTACTCATTCGTTTAATTTCAACAAAACACCTCACCTAATGAGATGGGTGGCCTATCTGCGTTGTCATTGGTCGATATTAACCAACGTTTCATTTCAACAAAAATAATATCCTAAGCATAAAGCCATGAAGATTACCTACACGTTACGTGCACATGTCGGAATGTTTAACATGGTGCTGTAAATTGATCTGCTGCAACTGACGCCATTGATGTGTCGTTAAACTGTCGTAATCACCTCAGGGGTCGAAAGAAATTTGAAAGGCTGATGGCTTTTTAATTTGCATGTTTTTTTTAAATGTAACTATTAACTACTAGTTTTTGTCTTTTGTTAGTTATGGATAAAATGTTACTTCTAAAAAATGTAATTAATTAATTTCTAAAAAGTTTTAAAAAAGTATTTGATTTCTTGGAAATCATCTCGCGACCCAATGTCTCACGACCCCCCAGAGGGTCGAGACCCCTACTTTGGGAACCACTGCCTCACACCATCACCCTCTTGTTCCTGTGTCTGAGCCAATTCTGCACCCACAAACACACCACACCCTGAACTCCCACATACTTGGAATAAGCGACCAAGTAGTCTAGTGGACAGTAAGACTTTAGGGACTTTCAAAACCCGACTTGATGTGTTTTTGGAAGACGTAAGTGGATAGGACTGGCGAGCTTTGTTGGGCTGAATGGCCTGTTCTTGTCTAATGTTCTAACGTTCTAAAACAAACTTTTGGACTGAGAGATTTCTTTCGCCATGCGTTTGACTCGTGCTTGATCCTGCCTTACCTATCAGCAGCTACACACTGTGATAGCACGAAATGTAACAGGTGCTATATAGGGGATGATTAAATGGAGAATTTCCACATCCACTGCTGGTTTCTATAACGATAAGTATGGAGGTCACAATGACAACACCAAGGTACTATAAAGAGCGACCTCCAAATCCACTTCTGTAACCGTATCCAAAGCTAGTTTCCGTACCAACAGGAATAGCCTTCACTATATGCAGCTCTATATAGCGTATCTCAATCAAGGACCTCCAAATCCACCAGTCACCGTGGAAGTAATGAATATGAAAGGGTGACTGTAAACCCCTGGCTTGTGAAGAAATGGGTAAAGATAACATGAAGATTTATAAACTAAACAGAAAAATACAACAAAATGCTCAAAAGATCAAATTCATGAACGAGTCTCAATACACAAGTCCAAAGGCAAGTCCAAGAGACAGGCCTGAACATTCAGTAACGAATAAAAACAAGCTAACAAAATGAATACTGACAGAAAACTCCAACATGACTCAATGCTCCACTGCCAGGTCTGCTCTTTCTTACTACAATATAAAGGCAGAGGGAGGAGTCAGCAGCGGTGATGCCGCCGTGGCTCCGCCTCCTCGTGGGTTCCACCCAGAAAGCATAAGAAATTACAGAATGTTAAAAGAGGAATATTAATAAACAAACATAACAGAAATAACATATATGTTAAAAATACATAATGCAAGAATAAGAAAAACAACAATAAAACATAAAATAAACACAAGGCAGGGAAAAAAACAGCAAAAACAAAAGGAAAAACACAAAGTAAATGAAAAACAGTAAAATCCAAAAATCAAGGAAAGAACTTTGACAGGTTGTGATGTCACCCTCCGTAATTTAACACACTTCCACTTTAGCCTCTCTTTCTTGAACCACCTTGTCCTCCTCATCACCTGACTCCAAATACAATATACCATTAACTGAAAGGGGCTTTAAAACCTTTCCTAATTACTACTTCTTTCGGTACCCAAATGTGGCAATGAGTGCCACGGCCCACTTCAGTACCCAAATGTGGCAATTGGTGCCACGGCCCACTTCGGTACCCAAATGTGGCAATTGGTGCCACGGCCCACCTGCCAAGTTGTTTGCCTGCCTATGGTAAAGTCATCCCTGATGGAGGATCACAGGAATCATGGGAAAGAGGGGTCCTTTCATCGGAGCAACGTTTCAGCCGTGGCATGGCCAAATGGGGAGGCAGCTGATGGATGAGGTCTCCAGGACTCTAAAAATATCCAAACCTAATTATGTCATATCATCTACTGTTAAACCGTACTTCTAAAATTTTTATTATTATGCTGTCTTAAGGAATTGTTCTGTTCTGTGTATTGTATTGTATTGACCCCCTACTTTTGACACCCACTGCACGCCCAACCTACCTGGAAAGGGGTCTCTCTTTGAACTGCCTTTCCCGAGGTTTCTTCCATTTTTCCCTACAAGGTTTTTTTGGGAGTTTTTCCTTGTCTTCTCAGAGAGTCAAGGCTGGGGGGCTGTCAAAAGGCAGGGCCTGTTAAAGCCCATTGCGGCACTTCCTGTGTGATTTTGGGCTATACAAAAATAAACTGTATTGTATTGTATTGTACTTCTGGGATAGACCCCCAAGTCACTTCTGGGCCCAGATCTTCCCCCTGAAATTCCTACAGCTGACCCTCTTTTGACCACAGACTTCACTGCAGGCCACCTCACCAACTCACATATGAAGGGTTAGGTAACCCCAGGTATTTTGTATAATATAAAGTGCCTTTCCAATCTGTCATATGATGTTTCTTATTGCTATCTATCCATATTATAGTAACTTTAGTATCTGTAACTCTACCTACTAGACAGTACTATATAGTGCCTTACATTTTTATCTATTATACAGTACCTTTCCTATCTATCAATTTTCATTATATAGTGACTTTATCTATCTATCAATCATATAGTGCCTTTCATGTCTATCTATTTGTTTGTTTAACATACATTGCCTTTCATAGCCAGGCTACTAAACCACAGCCCATAAGGAGTGTGCCCATCATACACAGAGAGACACTACGTAAATACTTCACAAGGCCCTCAAATCCATTTGTATTTGGCAGGGAACTTGGAGATGGTTAGAGACATCCATAGGATCTGCCCACCTTCCATACACCGCCTTTAATATCTATCTGTCTATTTCATATACAGTGCCTTTCATATCTATCCATCCATCCATCCATCCATTTTCCAACCCACTGAATCCGAACACAGGGTCACGGGGGTCTGCTGGAGCCAATCCCAGCCAACATAGGGCACAAGGCAGGAACCAATCCCGGGCAGGGTGCCAACCCACCGCAGTTTCATATCTATACATATACATATATCTCTACTATATATAGATATATCTATTATTATTATTATTATTATTATTATTATTAATAAAAAAATCTTGGGTCGTGACAAGACCTTCTCGGAAAGACACTTTGACGTCCCACGAGACTAGACATTACAACCTTAAGAAGCAAGACCCGTGAGACGGTGACTTTTGCACGTCATGCCCTACTTACAAACAATTGTGGCAGACGGCCGCAGTCCATGCCCGGCCAGGACGCCCCTTTGGGATATGTTTAAGGATGAGCAGCCATGGACTTTGCAATACCTCCCCCTGGACGCTAGATGGCAACCCCCCTGGATTGGAGCGGTGCCTCGGCTTCCCGCAGGGATCCATGGGAATTGGAGTTGAATGCAGCCCTGTTGGGTCCCGCAGGCACTGCCAGGGAGTGCTGCAGCTGGGACTCCTGAGCCCTTATGGGCAGTGTTTTCGCAAAACACCCGGAAGTACAGACGGAACTCGACAGTCAACCACCTGGAGCACTTCCGTGTGGACTATAAAAGGGACCAGCAGCCACCACTCAAAGAGCCTGAGTCGGGAGAAGGAGGAGGACTACGCTTTCCGGGAGGAGTGGTGGTGCAAAGAGGAAGAGTGTTTGTGCTTTAGTGTACTTGGGACTGTGTTGTGCCTGTGAGAGTCACAGGCAAGATGTGCCCCACAGGTGAAGAAAAATAAAAAGTTTCTTGGTTTTATACGTGTCTCCGGTGTGAGGTCTGTGTCGGGTCAGGCGCCTATTTAATGCTTTTTTGTTACACTGGCATCCCAGATGGGACGCCATTGTGATATACTAGCCCAGCCACAGACGGACAGACACTGAATGTCCCAGATATACACACGCTTTATTTTAAGTAACTTGGCTCAAGCCATAGTGCACAATTAGCAACAATAATGCTCTCGGTCCCTTCTCTCTCTCTCTCTCTCTTTTCCTGTCTTCTCCCTCCTGACTATGGCCTTGAGTGGAGTGTACGGCCTTCTTTATACTGCACCCGGGAGTGCTCCAGGTGCTTCTTGATTAACATCCGACAGCACTTCCGGGTGTGGTGGAAGTGCTGTATACGGGTTCCGCTCCTCTTCTGGCAGCACTTCCTGTTGTGGCGGAAGTGTTGCTGACCACCGTTCCGGAGCTGTCCAGGAACCCCTTGGTGGTGGCCACGTTCCCCCACAGGGTTGAGCGTCCCGGCTCTGTGGCCCCCATGCAACCCAGGAAGGCTGCCTTCTCATGTTCTGGGGAAAATACTGCCCCTGTCCCGGCATCCCGGTGGGGCAATGTCCCTGGACATCTGTCACACAATTTAAAACAAGTTCACAGATATCTAACCTCTCAGTTGTTAGAATGCTTTTGGCAGACACACTTCCTGCGCTCCCAGCTCTTAAAAATTATATACGTTCTAGATGGCCCATCAACGACTAAGCGAAGAAGAAAGAGGAGCTACGTGCAAATTCTAAAAATAAGGAAAGTAATAATCAGCCCGGACCAAGTGGAGTTAAAAACCTCATAGGTCCAATCAGGGTCAGAAATAAAAGACTTCATAAAGACGTTCAAAAACGTTGGCATGATATGCAGGCAGAGTGGGTTAGAGATTATGAAAGCAGTGGAATTCAAAAGGCTCAAAAAAAAAAAGAAAGAAAATATCGCATTCTAGCAAACAAATGGAAATTATTACTCGGTGAAATAACGGAACAGCAAAAAGAGATCAAATATATGGACATAAGTGATAAGTCAGAAGTATGTAGATATTGTTCGGCTTTAAACTTTAAGTCAGAGAGTTGTAGATCGTCTAACTCGTGTTGCCATCGGGGAAAAGTAGTGTTGCCTCCCAATGAAGAGGCGTATCCACGAGAATTAAAAGATTTGTTGTTTGGTGAAAGTGAGATCCACAAACACTACAGGCAACATATTCGAGTCTACAATAATCTTTTCACGTTCGTATCATTCAATGCTCAAAACATAGATTTACACGATTCAGGACCATACACTATGAGAATCTGAGATCCCGCAACAATTAAAGCTACAACAAGTTTAATTTCGAAGAAACCACAATTCGGTGAAGTTTATATTTATGATGATGGAGAAGCGATGCAACATTGAATCGAAAGAGTATGTAACAATTCCCATGAAAATAACAATCTCTTTAAATTGTATATCCGGATAACCAAACCGGGGAAGGGCGAGTGAAGTAAGCAGGGAGCAGAGCCCCCTAGTATATATATATATATATATATATAATTATATATATGTATATAATTTATATATACAGTAATCCATCGTTTATCGCAGGAGATCATTTCCAAAGCTTGCCACAATAACTGAATTTCCGCGAAGTAGAGACACTATATTTATTTAATTATTTAACGTGTATTTGGACATTTTTAAACCCTCCCTGTACTGTTTACAACCCACCCTTTACTCTGTTAATAACAGGGACAACTGTTAAGAAATATGAAATCGGTAGATAAGTTTACAGTTACTGCATAGCGAAGTACACGTAGCTATATATGACGTGATGATGGTGATGAATATGCTGTGCAGTAAAAATGATGACGATGAAGGTGATGATGACTTGTACTGTCCAGCCGATGACTGTATTTTACGTCTCTTCATTTCCTGAGGCACCTCTTCCACGGTTTCCGAAGGTGTATCCGTAGTAGTAGTAATAGGAACTGGCTCTTTTTTGTGAGGCTACAAAAACATTGTGTTCAGCAGTTGCTGACGCTGTTTCTTTTTTCGGTCGAAGAGCAGCTTGTAGGCGGTCATGACGTCGTCGACCTTGTTGCAAAATTAGACCGATCGAACCATATCGTCATCCCATTCCTGTGACCGCTCTTGCAGATCCTTAGCCAGTCTGTGGGATCTGGGCATCAGTCAAAGCACCAATCACGGGCCCGATTAAAAAGCGGGAAGCTGTGATTTGTCGTCTCCCTCCCACGTACCAATCACAGCCCGTGTTACAACGCACTTAGTGACCGAACTCGTTTTCTTGTTCTTAGACTAGGAAATACTACTACTATATTTAAAAACCCACAAAGTCGTGAATCCGCAAAAAGTGAACCGCGAAGTAGTGAGGGATTACTATATATATCCATCCATTTTCCAACCCGCTGAATCCGAACACAGGGGTCTGCTGGAGCCAATCCCAGCCAACACAGGGCACAAGGCAGGAACCAATCCTGGGCAGGGTGCCAACCCACCGCAGGACACACACAAACACACATTAGGGCCAATTTAGGATTGCCAATCCACCTAACCTGCATGTCTTTGGACTGTGGGAGGAAACCCACGCAGACACGGGGAGAACATGCAAACTCCACGCAGGGAGGACCCAGGAAGCGAACCCGGGTCTCCTAACTGTGAGGCAGCAGCACTACCACTGCGCCACCGTGCCGCCCATATATATATATATACTGTATATAGATATGGTGCATGTACATCTATCTATCTATCTATGATGCAGTGCCTTTTATATCTATCTACCTATCTAGTGAATTTCAGATCTATCTATCCATCGAATTATTACAATCTTATATTTTATAATAATAATAATGCATTTTATTTATAGGGCACTTTACCTAAGCAGCATTTTTCCTATTTAATAAATTGCCTTTTACATCTGTCCAATATAGTGCCTTTCCTATCTATTTTATAACTTCCTACCCCCTTTCTATATTTAACTGCCCAGAATGGCAGGATACACCATTTACAGTCTGTGGCTAATGAAGCCCCCTTCTCATGTCTCGCTGAGCACACTGAGCTTAAATGCGGATCAAAAGCCAAAGGGATCTCCTCTGTCTGACTGAAATTAGTCTAAAGTGCATTATGGGGGCTGCCTGCTGCTTGGGAAGTCCCTATAGCTTGAACTTGAAAGCCTCGCCTCAGTCTCTTCTTCAGACCTTTCAAGTTAGGTGAGTTTCTGAAGCTCCATAGTAAAAGGCAGTGGCTTTATGGATCTTTCATAGTTTCGTTGTGCACTTAAGTGCCGATAATTATCAGTGGACTCTTTGTTCTGGTCTCTAGATATCATCTACCGCAGGTTATTTCAGAAAGAATGTCCCATCTGGTCTGGAGCTAAAGTAAACTTCATCTAGTGAACAGCACTTCTCCAGATCAGCGAGGACTTGAGTGGATGGTGGCACAGTGGGTACGACAGCTGCTAGGTTCTAATCCAGCCAGTCTATGTAGCGCTTGCAGGTTCTCCCTATGCCTTCATGTATTCTGGATTTTCCGCAAAAGCTCAAATGAATGATTTTTAGATGGCACAATATAATATCTGAAGGGTCAGTTAGCCTGGGGTAATACAGGTGGGCCGAAATGACAGGCCATTAACAGTTGCCCCTGTCTGCTATTGAAGGAAAGCCTGAGCTAGAATAGGGGCTTGTGATTGGAGTTGTGCTTGACTAGGAGGGAGTCAACTGTTGTTGGTGCAGATAAAGTACATTAAGGAAGATAAAGGCAGAGGTAACAAAGAAGCTCAGTCTCTCTGCCACTTTCCAGCCATCTGTCACATCAATTAAAATACACACTTTGGCAAAGACCAGGCCTGACCAGAGACAAATCGAAAATAATAAGACAGAGAGTCACCTGGTAGTAAGCATATGGAAGGAAAATGAATGGCAACCTTGATCGTAACGATGTTTTTGTCACACTTATTTTACATTTATCTGTAATTCATAAATATGTGCACATTTTGTCTCTTCTCCTTGTTCTGGTACTCTGTGTTGTTGCTTGAGGTCATAGATATACAGTAAAAGGTAACATAGGAGGGCTACAGTCATGTGACAAAGTTGAGTTGACTACTGGAGGGTGCTGAAGTTGCTAAAAGATTTGTGCAGCTAAGCCCTACACCTAAGCCTTACAGTATTTCCACCCCAACACCTGAATATTACCAGCATACACCAGAAAAATGTCCACATACTGTAGATTAAAATATACTAGGCAACATACACACACACACTCACCAGCTACTAGGTACACATTACTAATACTGAGTTGGACCCCCTTTTGCCTTCAGAACTGCAATAATTCTTCGTGGAACAGATTCAACGAGGTACTGGAAACGTTCCTCTGGGATTATGGTCCACATTTACACGATAGCAACACACATTTGCTGCAGGTTTGTCGGCTACACATAAATGATGTGAATCTCCCGTTCTATCACATCACAAAGGTGCTCTACTGGATTGAGATCTGGTGACCGTGAAGGCCACTTGAGTGCAGTGAACTCATTGTCATGTACAAGAAACCAGTCTGAGATGATCTGAGCTTTGTGACATGGTGTGTTATCCTGCTGGAAGGAGCCATCTGCGGTCATAAAGGGATGGACATGGTCAGCAACACTACTCAGGTAGGCTGTGGCATTTAAATGATGCTCAGTTGGTACTAAAGGACCCAAAGTGTGCCAAGAAAGTATCCCCCACACCAGCTCAAATGAATGATTTTTAGATGGCACAGTTTGCACTGTGAAAGAATGGCACAGCATCCAAGGTTGGTCCCAGTGGTGTTGGGATAGGCTCCACCATTCCCCAATTCTGAGCTGTAAGAAAATGGACAGAAATATAAGGATTAAAATATAACAGACATTCCCATGTTAACAACTGATAAAGGAGTGTAAGATAAAAACTCCAGTAAGCAAAGGAGTCAAAGCAACAATTGACCCCTGAGAGCCCACAAATATTTTGGAATGTGCAAAATCAAGGTTTGGCTGATCTTGAACATGGACATCTGGCTGCCCTCACCTTTACCATCATACTCTAATATGACATATTGGTATCAAAAAGATGGTGTAATAATATTATGTTAAAATATGTAACTAAAAAACATCAACGTATTCAAAGAGCGACCCTACAAAGACAGGCAGAAGGTGGCATGTCTAAATTTCAATTTTACTACTGGGCAGAAAATATACAAGCTATTAAAACCTGGACATAGACACAAATAGATGAACATACACAGGCTTGGTCCGCAATAGAAAATATGTAACTAGTGTGAACTTGGCCCGGACACAGACAGGCGGACATGTTGTTTAAAACCACCACACGTTTATTAAACACAATATTTACAATAATAGGTCACTAAGACCCCAGCCAATGGTCACTCAGACCTCAGTCACGTGCACAAACCCCAAAACAGTCACAGTCCTGGCCACAATGCCTTGTCTTCGGGCCGCCTCCACAGCTCTTCTTGCCTCGTCCTCCTTCCACCCAACTCTAGCCCCGAATGAATGGAGACGGCCCCTTTTATAGAGGACCCGGATGAGCCCCAGGTGTTCCCGGCAATCTTCTTCTGGCCACGCCCCAGCGTGGCAGAAGTGCCGGCTGTCCTCCCGGCTGCTCTCCGGGCGCCGTCATAAATCTTCCCCAGCACTTCCTGGTGTGGCGGAAGTGCTGGGGTAACAGGTCCCCAAGGCACTGGGGCGCCTCCTGGCGGTGACCACGGGCCCCTACAGGGAAAGGCTTCCATGCCCTTGACCCGTGGCCCCCAAAGCAACCCGGAAGGCAAACCCCTCTTCCGGTCCCCCCTGGCATCCCTGACACTAGAAAAAAACATTTTAAAAATCATTTGCATTTACAGCAGCTTAGAATTAGAAATGACAAAAGCCTCAGGATCTAATGGGTCAGTTAGCCTGGGGGAATACAGGTGGGCCGAAATGACAGGCCATTAACAGTTGTCCCCGTCTGCTATTGAAGGAAAGCCTGAGCTAGAATAGGGGCTTGTGATTGGAGTTGTGCTTGACTAGGAGGGAGTCAACTGTTGTTGGTGCAGATAAAGTACATTAAGGAAGATAAAGGCAGAGGTAACAAAGAAGCTCAGTCTCTCTGCCACTTTCCAGCCATCTGTCACATCAATTAAAATACACACTTTGGCAAAGACCAGGCCTGACCAGAGACAAATCGAAAATAATAAGACAGAGAGTCACCTGGTAGTAAGCATATGGAAGGAAAATGAATGGCAACCTTGATCGTAACGATGTTTTTGTCACACTTATTTTACATTTATCTGTAATTCATAAATATGTGCACATTTTGTCTCTTCTCCTTGTTCTGGTACTCTGTGTTGTTGCTTGAGGTCATAGATATACAGTAAAAGGTAACATAGGAGGGCTACAGTCATGTGACAAAGTTGAGTTGACTACTGGAGGGTGCTGAAGTTGCTAAAAGATTTGTGCAGCTAAGCCCTACACCTAAGCCTTACAGTATTTCCACCCCAACACCTGAATATTACCAGCATACACCAGAAAAATGTCCACATACTGTAGATTAAAATATACTAGGCAACATACACACACACACTCACCAGCTACTAGGTACACATTACTAATACTGAGTTGGACCCCCTTTTGCCTTCAGAACTGCAATAATTCTTCGTGGAACAGATTCAACGAGGTACTGGAAACGTTCCTCTGGGATTATGGTCCACATTTACACGATAGCAACACACATTTGCTGCAGGTTTGTCGGCTACACATAAATGATGTGAATCTCCCGTTCTATCACATCACAAAGGTGCTCTACTGGATTGAGATCTGGTGACCGTGAAGGCCACTTGAGTGCAGTGAACTCATTGTCATGTACAAGAAACCAGTCTGAGATGATCTGAGCTTTGTGACATGGTGTGTTATCCTGCTGGAAGGAGCCATCTGCGGTCATAAAGGGATGGACATGGTCAGCAACACTACTCAGGTAGGCTGTGGCATTTAAATGATGCTCAGTTGGTACTAAAGGACCCAAAGTGTGCCAAGAAAATATCCCCCACACCATTATACCGCCAGCCTGAACCGTTGATACAAGGCACGGTGGATCCATGCTTTCATGTTGTTGACGCCAAATTGTGACCCCACCATTCTGAATACTGCAGTAGAAATAGAGACTCATCAGACCAGGCAGCATTTTTGCCAAAGTTATATTGTCCAATTTTGCTGAGCCCATGTAAACGGCAGCCTCAGTTACTTGTTCTTAGCTGACAGGAGTGGCACCAGTGTGGTCTCCTGCTGCTGAAGCCCACCTGCTTCAAGGTTCGATGTGTTGTGTGTTCAGAGATGCTCTATTGTATATGTCTGCTGTAACAAGTGCTTATTTGAGTTCCTGTTGCCTTTCTATCACCTTAGACCAGTCTGGCCATTCTCCTCTGACCTCTGGCATCAACAAGGCATTTTTGCCCAGAGAACTGCCGCTCACTGATATTTTCCCTTTTTTTGGATCGTTCTCTGTAAACCCTGGAGATGGTTGTGTGTGAAAATCCCAGTAGATCAGCTGTTTCTGAAATATGCAGACCAGTCTGTCTGGCATCAACAAGCATGCCACTTTCAAAGTCACTAAAATCTCCTTTCTTCTCCATTCTGATGCTCGGTTTGAACTTCAGCAGGTCATCTTGACAATATCAACAGGCCAAAATGCACTAAGGTGCGGCTATGTGATTGGCTGATGAGATATTTGCGTAAAGAAGCAGTTGAACAGGTGTACCTAATAAAGTGGCCAGTGTCACTCCATATTAACTACTTCCTACAATAATTATTTACAAACATAGCAAAGAAAGATAATGACAAAAATGCAAAACGAATGACACAAAGAAATTCCCAGATGATATTTACAGTCCTGTAAAAATCTTTACAGTAAGTGATGAGTGTGGATCCAGAAGTGCAAACAATGGTTACCAAAAGGAAAGATGTGGTGCAATAATCCCCTGTTGTAAACTGCTTCATGGAAACGTGGGTAAAGAACACAGTCCTACTACCCGAGCCGAGTCCAGAAAGTGAATGATCTTCTGATGTGCGCCTCTTCACAATGTGCAAGTGCAGACAGGATGGCTCTATTCAATAAGGGTGCGCACAAAAAGGCGGGCTTCAAAAGGGCGACCTCAATTGAGCGCGGCGAATAAATTGGACTGGACTGCCAATACTGATGCTCTATGTAAGAAAGCTCAGAGCAGACTATACTTTCTGAGAAGGTTGGCATCCTTCAACATCTGCAGTAAGATGCTGCAGATGTTCTACCAGACGGTTGTGGCGAGTGCCCTTTTCCACACGGTGGTGTGCTGGGGTGGCAGAATAAAGATGAAAGACGCCTCACGCCTGGACAAACTTGTTAAGAAGGGAGGCTCTATTGTAGGATTAAAGTTGGACAGTTTAACATCTGTGGCAGAGCGATGGGCACTAAGCAAACTCCTGTCAATCATGAAGAATCCACTGCATCCACTTAACAGTGTCATCTCCAGGCAGAGGAGTAGCTTCAGTGACAGACTTTTGTCACCGTCCTGCTCCACTGACAGACTGAGGAGATCGTTCCTCCCCCACACTATGCGACTCTTCAATTCCACCCGGGGGAGTAAATGCGAACTTAAATTTTATTTTAATTCTTTTCATTTTTATTACTATTTAATTTAATATTGTTTCTTTGTATCAGTATACTGCTGCTGGATTATGTGAATTTCCCCTTGGGATTAATAAAGTATCTATCTATCTATCTATCTATCTATCTATCTATCTATCTATCTATCTATCTATCTATCTATCTATCTATCTATCTATCTATCTATCTATCATATAGTGCCTTTCATATCTATCTATCTATCTGTCTATCTATCTATCTATCTATCTATCTATCTATCTATCTATCTATCTATCTATCTATCCAAAGGCGTTCGTAGATAATTTAATTCAAATGATTATGCTAATAGACCGCATTTCGAATATCTACGTGGCATTGCGCATAATCTACAGCTTCAAGTGTAACATGACAATGAGTAAGAGCAGAAAACAACGAAATATACAGAGCTTTAGAAATAGTTCGTTAGAAGTTCATGCATTAATTAATTGGATGTTTTAATATTCTTGCTTTCGCCTTTTTATACGTTCAATCATTGCCTTTATCTAATACATTTTCTGTAATCATTTTGTTGCGTTTGCCTTTATTCGCCGTGCCCAATTGAGGTCGCCCTTTTGAAGCTCGCCTTTATTTACGCGCCCTTATTGAAGGATACCGACAGGATTGGGAGAAATGCTACCTACTGCTGTCCTTGTAACCGATGGTCGTACAAAATCCTCCTCCACATTCGTGCAAACCTCTTTAAAGACAGAGAGCCCATATTTATAAGCCAGGTATCTGAACTGCCAGTGTTGTTACTAACATTTAACTGTCACTAAAAACAGGACATACTATACCAAAATGAAACCCCCCCTAAGTGTCACCCACTATCTCCTGACTCTTAACTCCTTGAGATTAGGAGTTCAAGCAAAATGAAGATTAAGAGGTGACCTGACTGAAGTGTTTAAATTATGAATTGAATTAGTCCAGTGGCTCGAGATGGTGACTTTGAAGTGAGTTCATCAAGAACACGGGGACACAGTTAGAAACTTGTTAAGGGGAAATTTCACACAAACATGAGGAAGTTTTTCTTTATGTTGACAGCCATAGACACTTGGAATAAGCAACCAAGTAGTGTGGCAGGAGGACCTCTGGGTTTTTCAAGAATTAACTTGTTTTTTTTAAAAGAATTAAGTGGATAGGACTGGCTAGCTGTCGTGTGCTGAATAGCCTGTTCTCGTCTAGATTGTTTTAATTGGGTTTCTGTTAAACTGGACCCAGCATGATGTGCAGCATTCAGGGAGCCCTTCCTGAGATGCACTTCCAGTCCCCAGTTCCCAAGAAAGCCCTGCGGGTGTCCAAAATGGAACACCTGCAGCAGACCACTGCCACCTGACATATGGGGGGGATGGAACTGCTCCTGGCCTCCAACTTCTGCTCGATCATCTCCTGGCACCTTCCAACTTGGCAAGAGGTCATGCCATCGTCCAGCCGGGATGCCCTTCTGTCTTCCATGGCGCTCACATGACATAGACCAGGAAGCCTGGAGGATCTGATGCATGAGTTTGTGTCCATGACATACCCACATTAGCTGAGACGTTCAAATGAGTTTTCGTTTTGGTCAACTGCCATCTTTGTCAGACTGGTGTTCTCACACAGACCCAAAGAGAACTTAAATGTTTTAGGCCTGAGTAGGGCAGGTCACTCAGATTACCTGACCTGCAAGGTGCTGAACCGCAAATCAGCTGCCATCTTAGCCTGACCAGAGACCCCAGACAGGCCAAGAGGACACTTTACTTTCTGTTATCTCAATCCCATTAGCGTTCACGCTGAATGAGTGGCCAAGTGCTGAGCTGGCATCTCGTCAAAGGTGAATGCCCAGCTGGTCTTTTTACACTAAAGCCAATTAAAGAGCAGACGGCTCCACTCGGAAGCAAAGCAAGCAATGCCATCAATTCATGTAGTATAAGGGGATGAGGCAGAACAGACAAAATGACTCCAAACGATGAGAAGGTCAGATCAGCAGGCACAGATATGTATTGTTATTGGTGGTCATAATTCATTTTTTTTACTCTTTACTGAGGAATTTTTGGGAAAAATTCTGAGATTGAAGAATTTGATTATAGCATTTATTACATCTGTTGTGGGATACAATATCTGTACATTTTGGTTTATATTTCCATTATATTTTGTTCAAGATAAGACAACAGATGAACTACATTCAGGACAAATCAAAGCATGTCTTCTTCCCAGTTATACCTCACTTTTAAAACAGCTGTTCCAACAAGGAAAGGAAGACATGCTGGTGGCTCAGGCTATCAATTACTTTAGAAAGAGACCTTACCTGAGAAAGGATGGACATCAAATTATTTTACAGCCTGGGAAAGGAAGGCATAATGACACCTCAGAGAACATCAAAAAAAAGTTTTATCGTTTGGGAAAACGGACAGTGAATTAATTCTTCATAGTGACAGCCAGCCAATCAGAATATCTAACAATCGCAGTTTTCAAACCCCCCCCAATAGAATTTTAGAATAAATATGACTCGTCTGAGGAGCGATATAGTGAGTAAGGAAGTAAGGAAGGAGGGAAGAGGAAGAAGAAGGAGGGACGAAGACATCACTGGTCGTCAGAAAAGCATCATGAGCAACTACGAGTGCTCGATCACAAGCTGCCTGCGACATTCATTCTTGTCATCTTTACCTTTTTGTAAGCTTTTTCTAAAAACTATACATATCCAGACTTTTCTATCAGTCCTGTTTTCTAATATTCTTTGTTCCAGTGGTATTATTATAATTCATGTAATAAATACCATGCTGCTTTTAACTTTCTATGCTTTGTCTTAATGTCTAGAGTGATTGAAGTAATAAGGTAGATTTCTTTGAGCACCTGGTGCAGTTGGAGGTTTGCCATATGCTCCGTGCTGCAGAGGTTTATTAAGGCTGAGGGTGACAGCTCCACTCAATAGTAGGAAACAGGAAATGAAGTAATGTATTCTTGGCTGATAAGTGGCCAGTAGTCAAGGATGCTGAGCCTTTGTATGTTTAAATGAATTCTTGGAGAACAAAAGTAATATTTAGGTCTGAGATATCATTAAAACATCGTATGTTGTTCATGCCGATAATAAGTGAGTCTCTTCAAGTGCTGAGAGAGTGACAGGCTGTGTTATCCCTAAGGCACTTGTGTGGTTTAAAGTACTAGAGGGTAATCAGTTGTGTGTGTGTCATTCATGTTGTGGTTAGGATCTGAGTGTATGCTTATAGCTATACATGTGTGTGTTAATCTTAAAGGCAACAGTAGACCAACCTGATAACGAACTTGACGAGTACACTTACTCCTGAAGAAAAACAACTACTGGGTAAATAGAGGGAAATACTACAATAATACACCATCCCATCATGTTTCCTTACTAACCTGTAACTTTTTAGCAACTTATCTCGGCACAATTTTGAATATTGATGGGCGGCGCCATTTTGTGACTTTCACGTCAGCCGTTGTTAGGGCAACCTCCCAGAAGTCTCTTTGTAGCATGACATCATCAAGCGTGAACCTTTAAAAAAGTCATTTAAAAGCCTTAACGTGCGCTTCACAGTATTCTCGTTCTCATTTTTCTGACGTACTTTCCAGTTTGTACGATTTAGATTCTTCTCTTGTGTTCCTGGTTTGGTGAAAGATCAGTTTTTCTCTTTGGTTCTGACCCCAGCACATTGTTTCTGCTTTGTTCTCGTGTCATCTTCTTGCCTCAGAGTTTATGCGACAAATGGGCACAAATTCCCACAGACACACTCCAAAATCTTAAGGAAAGAACAGTGATGACTGCAATTGAGGGGAGGGCCACGCTATATACATGCCCATAGGTTTGGAATGTGATGTTTAACAAGTTCATACAGGTGTAATAGTCAGGTGTCCACAAAACTTTTGGCCATTTAGTGCATCACTTGCCTGTATGCTGCGAGAACGTCATTGTTTATTTCATGATCTTCCTGTTTTGACATTCTTTTGGTAATCTCACATGGTGGTGTAGTAATTGGTGATGTTATGAATTCCCTTGTAATGACTGGCTTTGGGTGGACACAGAGCCTGGGGGATAGTGGGGGAGGAGTGCCTTATTATTGGCTAGCATTCCATTCAAGGTTGGTTGAAGCCCCGTGTCCAATACTAATGGAACAGGTGCCAGCTCTCTGGAGATGTTATGAACTAGAGAGTTTCCAAGCACAAACCAATTCCAACAATGGCTCAAAATGCCCACTTTAGGGTGGAAAAAAGTCAATCCCCTGTTACTCAAAAAAGGACAAATGTTTGTATAAATAAAAAATTTACTTTAACAAGAACACCCTGAAATAAACATTAATTTCCAATGAGCACCAGAGGCAACAGAAGGGAAACAATTCAGTAGGCAAAGACAAAAACAGAACAAAAGCAAAAAAAATCTGGAAATCCAAAATATAAAAAATAAGCAAAAAACACAGGGGACCTCACCAACTACCCAGCAGTTTCAATGAACCGCAAAGGACTGTGGGTTTTCCCCCAGTCTTTATAGGGCTGTGGACAGTGCCTTGTGGTGCTGGGCAAGTGGCCCCGCCTCTTCAGGGCCCACCCACAAGACACAATAATAGAACCAGCATAGAAATTATATAATACAAAACGACTAATAAGAAACACAGAATGATTAATGCCAGTAACATTACTAACATACAGAAAAGAAAAGAAGAAATGGACCTGCAGTCACACCATATGCACTTCAGAAGATGAAGCTAAGCATGTTCAGGCCCAGCCAGTGCTTGAATGGGGGACTACCTAGGAAAAGCTTGGGTGGCTCCTGGAAGAGGTGTTGGTGAGGCCAACAGGAAGTGTTTACACGGTGGTCTGAGTGTGGACCCCAGTGTAGTGATGATCACACTGTGCTGTAAAAATGGCACCACCCTTCAGATGAGATGTAAAACCGAGGGGGCCTGACTCTCTGGGCATCCTTCATAAAGAGTAGGATGTATCCAGCTGTCCTGCCTAAATGTCCCACCATGGCCTGGTCTTTCTGGCCCCTTCATCACCCCGTCTCTAACTGGCTAACTATCTCTCACCCCTTCATCACCTAACAGCTAATGTGTGGTGCAAAAATGGCTGCCGTGGCATCACCCAGGTGGGTGCGGCACATTACTGGTGGTTTAAGTGGCTCCCTGCTGACTATGTAAAGCACTTTCAGTAGTGAGAAAAGCACCACACAAATGTAAAGAATTATTATTATTTAACCAAGACATAAAAGAGAAATTTGCACCTCACCCTGACTGAAACATAACAATCTGATGGACTTGCAGGAAGGTTTCTCACTGAACTTCAAGTCTGATATTCTGGATATGCATTTAATTATCATTATCATTCCTGGTGGCTCTGTAATCCGTACTAACCCCTAACCCTTCTGTTGTTCTTTTTCCGGTTTTCTGTGGTGGCGATCTGCGCCCCCACCACCACCTGATCAAAGCACCGTGATATCCCCACAATGATGGATTAAAGACCAGAAGTCCACATGACCGTCACCATCAAGTTCTTCCATGAGAATCCTGAATACAATGAGGACTGATTGTGAGGTCATTTATGTGAGGTAGAAAGCCTAGAGGGGGCTGGGTGGTCTCGTGGCCTCGGACCCCCTGCAGATTTTATTTTTTTTCCAGCTGTTTTATAGGTTTTTTCTGTCCTCCCTGGCCATCGGACCTTACTTTTATTCTATGTTAATTAGTGTTCTCTTATTTTAATTCTTATTTGTCTTTTTTCTCTTTCTCCATCATGTAAAGCACTTTGAGATACATCATTTGTATAAAAATGTGCTATAGAAAGAAATGTTGTTGTTGTTGAGATGTTTAATATTTTGATAACTCCTTATTCTGGCTTATTCTCGGTCGTGAACTACAAGAGGCCCACAGTAAGATCAGTGCCAAGGAGGCGGTTGGCACGAGGCATCACAAATCCAAGAAATTAATACCTCTGTGTATTTCCCTAGTTACCCCCCAGTGTGCCATAGCTAAACTACATCTCTCACAGACTTCTCCTTCATTCTGTGCCTCCTCATTTGTCGAAAGTGCCGTTACTTAAGACTCACTCTCCCCTCACTATCATATAAATTTTCTTTTCCGCCGCCATGGCAGATTCCGTGACAGGTGCTGATAACTTTCCGTTTCTTTTATCCCATTAAATATTTACCAGCCAGCGTTTTATAGACTTTATCATTTCACAGACCCCGTCTCTCTCTGACATCTTCAAGTTCCCCCCTGGGATGCATCATGCACTTATTCACCAGGTTAATTGTGGATATCCAAATCATGGCTGACAGTCAAATTTAAAAGGGTCTGCTTTGTGATGGTGCTCAAATGTCGTGAGCAGAATGAGCTCCGCCACACCTTCCTGGAGAGCTCAGTCAGCTTCTACCCCTTCAAACCGGCATGGTATTGTTTCTTGATCTTCTCTTTTATGGTCCTCTCTCTCTATCTATCACAAACAGCTAGGCTATTAGATATACGACATGGTCAAATGTAAGTGGACACCCCTCCAAATTACTGAGTTCAGGTGTCTCGGGTGCATAAAATCAAACAGAGCCACACAATTTCCATTGACAAACACTGGCAGTAGAATGAGGAGCTCAGTGACATTAAATGTGGCACCGTCATAGGATGCCACTTCTGCCACAAGTCTGTACATAAAATTCCAACTCTGTTAGATCTGCCCTGGTCAACTGCACATCCTGTTACTGTGAAGTGGAAACACTGAGGAGCAATAACATGGTAGACCACAAAGACTCAGAGTGCTGAAGCGCATAGTGTAGCCTAAAAATGGCCTTTCTTCTGTGGCATCACTCACAACAATGATCTGAACTGCCTCTGGAAACAATACCAGCATAACAACTGTGCATCAGGAGCTTCATGAAATGGGTTGACGTGGCCGAGAAGCTGCATGCAAACCTAAAAACCACTGTGTGTGTTACCGGCCTCAGGCCTAGGGGAACCAGGCCTCTGTTGCTACAGGGTGTAGCCACAGCGATATGGTGAAAGAGCTGTGAAAGGCGCTATATAGGCACACGACCAGGCACAGCCTGACAACGGAGGCACGTGAAAACTAAACAAAAAGATTTATTTTTCTTCACCAGTGGGGCACATCTTACCCGTGTCCCTCAGGCACAGCACAGACCCAGAAAGCACACAAGCACCAAAATCAAAACACCGAAACAAAAGTTCTTCCTCCACACCTCGCAGGCAGCTTCGTGCTCCCGACTCTGGCGCCCTGAGTAGTGGCCGCAAGCTCCCTTTTTAAATTTAAATTAGGCTAACACTTCTTCAATTCCACCCGGGAGTAAATGCGAACATTAATTTTATTTTAATTCTTTTCATTTTTATTACTATTTAATTTAATATTGTTTCTTTGTATCAGTATACTGCTGCTGGATTATGTGAATTTCCCCTTGGGATTAATAAAGTATCTATCTATCTATCTATCTATCTATCTATCTATCTATCTATCTATCTATCTATCTATCTATCTATCTATCTATCTATCTATCTATCACTTCCGGGTGTGGCTGCATTTCCGCCCACACGGGCTCAGGAAGCCTTGCCGCTCCCCCAGTCAGTGGCCACGGAACCCAACAGGGAAGGGCTCCAAAGTCCCATGCCTGTGGCCCCAATGCAACCCAGGGTGGCTGCCACCAAGTATTCTGAGGGACGCAGTGTGGATCCCATGGCTGCTCCCCCGATCTGTCCGCCACAGAGCATAAAAGAAGCAGGTAGCAGTCACTCTTTTATTCTCATTTACCCAGAAATATATAAATGCTTCAATCTCTGCACAGACCAACATGACGATCAGTGAAACAATGGTGCATGCCAATTTCCTCTGCGGAACAGAGACTGTCAACACATTTACTGTGGTTCAACAATAGTATTGGGGTGATCTATCAAAAAGTACCTGATTAGACACCAATGTCCCCAGAACTTGTACATTTTCAAAGGATGCAGGCCGTTCTGTATCCCCACATTGTGAGTGGATGAGATACTAAATCAAAGCAGTCTGACTATTTAAAGCAGGTGACTCTTTAGCAAGACAGGTAAATATTTATGTCCTGTAGACAGCCATTGCTTTGTCTTGGTAGAGCAATATTTTACTCTACTTTCCCCTATTGTATTATTAATATGTACCCTTTGTCAGAATGCCTCAGATCTCCCAGACTTACCACTGTTTATAAGGTATTACTGTATATAACTTCTCCCCACCTTCTCTTCTACATCTATAACCTCAGGCAATTAGGTGTAGTAAAAGACCAGCAGGAGTTAAGTTACAATTTGGACAATTTATTATTGGTAATATTCACTAATAATAACAATATGCAATGTACATTTGAATATTGCCAACCATACAACCTGATAAATGGTGAAGTGTACTTTCAGGCGGCACACAGACTTGTTAGTTACTTAATGTCTCTAGTTAAGGCATCATTTGTGGTGAGCTTTCTTCAGAACAGGCCGCATGCCTGTCTCAATATGGCTGCCGAGCTGTGCTCTTCATTGTGTTGTTCTTTTCAGTTCATGGTGTGTGAGATGCGCCTTCATCATTTGGAAAGACAAAGAGAGAGTGAGGCAGTGAGCAAATGTATAGTTCTGTCCAACCCCTAGAGCCAATAGGACATCATGGTACTTAAAGCCTTCTGATACAAGCCAGATCCAACCAGCCATACTTCAGACCAATGGGGGAATAGAACATCTTCACACCTGCCCCCAAAACCATGATGTAGCAAGTTCCTCTTGAAGTAGGACAAGGAACCCGTCACTCACAATAATCTCCTACTCTTAGGAAAAATAATTCTATTAGGATCGGGACCAGACAGAACCTTAGTCCCCCCTTTGATCCCCTCAGCTGGAGATGACCTTTATGAATTTATAAAAGGAAATAACCACCCTAACAATTATTTAAACAAAACATTATAAATCAATCAAACAAAACAATAAACACCATTTAAACAATCCTCCCCAAATCCTTAACAACTACACAAACCCTAATTAATATGCCCACCCCTTTAAATCCTTTTACAATATACTCCCCAGAAAACGACAAAAGAAAGAAAGAATATCCCCTATTTACAGACAGCACAAATATATTCACAGTATACATACATATATATATATATATATATATACACAAATATAAATAAGACACACACACATTCCCCACACGTTTCCCAGTCCCATTTATATTAACTTTGTTTTAAGTTTGTATCCAACCGGCCTGGGAAGTCTGTGATACATCCAGCGTTCAAGTCAAATATATTCCACCACCTCGTTATAAATCTATACAAAAGAAACGATCTCACCGGCCTGGCGACGACTCTTCTGTAGAAGGTTGAAGTCCGTCTCACCCAGGTGTCTCGGGGTTAATGTCTGACCATAGCAGATGCCCGCATCAAAAAATAAAGCCATGCGCTTCGAAGATCCTTTCGGATTAGCTAGCACTTCTTTTCTGTGCGCCCAACCGTTATTTTTACGGAGCCTTATGTGCTTTACCAATAGCTTCTTTTCTATTCACCTTCCCAGCTTCTTCTTTAAACAAACTTTCTTCTTCTTTTAAAATACGCGCCTCCTTGCCTTTTAAAGTCGTTCTCCTTACGTCACACCAAAGCACGTTTTGGCACAAGCGTGGTTTGGCCCCCTGCTCCCCTTAAAGAGATATCACTTAAGACAATAGTCCCTCAGACATAAACTCTAAAGGGAGCAAGCGGCGAAAACAGTTAAAAGCACACAAAGTATGTGACGACCGTTACATTGTGTTAAGGTAAAGCTTGGCAGTTAGGCAGCCTGACTTTCCTATGGGGGTTGAGAGACTTTAACCAAACTTGTTTAAGGCACTTCCTCCCCTAATTCAAAGAGACCCGTTCGTAAAAGGCAGGGAGGGGTAATCATGAATGCTCCTCACTAATGTAACACTAACATTACATTGCTTTTCCTAAATTACAAATAATGACATACAAAATAGGGCGGCACGGTGGCGCAGTGGTAGCGCTGCTGCCTCACAGTTAGGAGATCCGGGTTCGCTTCCCGGGTCCTCCCTGTGTGGAGTTTGCATGTTCTCCCCGTGTCTGTGTGGGTTTCCTCCCACAGTCCAAGGACATGCAGGTTAGGTGGATTGGCGCTTCTAAATTGGCCCGGGTGTGTTTGTGTGTTCTGTGGTGGGTTGGCACCCTACCCAGGATTGGTTTCTGCCTTGTGCCCTGTGTTGGCTGGGATTGGCTCCGGCAGACCCCCGTGACCCTGTATTCGGATTCAGCGGGTTAGGAAATGCATGGATGGATGGACATACAAAATATTTATCAACTTCTATGCACAACAGCCATGACCTGTAGCAGGATTTTCCAGAAATTTTGCCTTTCCTTTAAAACACTGGTTTATATCCTATTACACTAAGCAACACACAGAAATGTAATTTTCTTTAAAACACTGAATTCCAGCCCATTACATGTGCAATGACAAGTGCCAACTGGACTCTGGTGCAATGGTTCTCTGGGGTGACGAATCGCACTTCACTGTTTGGCAGTCGGGCAGACCACGCTGTGATTGTCGGCACCCTCTGGACTGCCTACTGCCTGCTGTAACGTTTGGTGGTCTGGGGCTCGGCCCCTTGCCTTCAAGTAAAGGCTACAGCAGACAAAGACATTTGAGGCAATTGTGGCATTACAACTTTGTGGAAGACAACATGACTGTACCCCCTGTACAGAAACCAATAGAGGAACTCAAGTGACCTGCACATAGTGCCGCATGCTCAACAATTTGGGATGAATCAGAACTCCAATCGTGAGAAAGGTCTTCTCATCCGGCACCTGGACACAAATTACCAGAGACACGCTCCATAATCTTGAGGAAAGGCTATTGTGGGCAACTCTATATTAATGTGCATTAGTTTGGAATGAGATGATCAACAAGCTCATACAGGTGTGATAGTCAGGTGTCCAATAGCCTGTACGGTGCGAGATCTTTCGTGTTTTAGTTCACCTTCTCGTTTTGACATTCTGCTGCCATGGTGGTGCAGTGATTGACGATGTTATATCCTCCTCAGGGCTGGTTTTTGGTTGGCACTAAGGCTGGGGGATGCGGGCGGTGTGGTGTATTATCATAGAAGTTTATTTGTGGACTTCAGCTCGGCATTTAACACCATCCTCCCACCGCGACTGGTGTCCAAACTGGCAGATCTGGGACTTCCATCACTCACTTGCAGTTGGATACTGGACTTCCTGTCTGGTCGCTCCCAGAGGGTTAGCCTGGGTCCCCACATCTCTACTGCTCTCAGCCTCAACACCGGGATGCCACAGGGTTGTGTGCTCAGCCCGCTCCTCTACACATGACTGTGTTCCCACCCACCACAGCAACAAGATCATAAAGTTCATGGATGACACGACGGTGGTCAGACTCATCTCTGGCAAGGAGGGTGAACTGGCATACATCGACGAGGTGGATCAGCTGTCGGAGTGGTGCAGAGTCAATAACTGCTCCTCAACACCACCAAAATGAAAGAGCTTGTGATTGACTTTAGAAAAAACAAAACAAAACTGACATCCCCGCCCCTCATCATTGCTCCAGAGTGGGGAGGGTACAGCCAATTACAGCCTGTGCAGTCTATGTGGAGAGGGTACCGGTGTTCAGGTTTCTGGGCATGGAGCTGGAGGTTGACCTGACCGGGAGGGCCAACACCAAGGAGCTGCTGAAGAAGGCGAAACATAGACTGTATTTTCTGAGAATCCTCAAAAAGAACCATCTCCCCAACAATCTGCTCCTTGCCTTTTTGTTGACTGTAATCTGAATTTTAAATCGCATATTCATCAGACCACTAGGACAGCATTTTTTCACCTAAGAAACATAGCAAAAGTTAGACCTCTTATATCACTGAAAGATGCTGAGAAATGAGTTCACGCGTTTGTTTTCAGTCGACTAGATTACTGTAACGCACTCCTCTCAGGACCACCCAAAAGAGACATAAATCACTTGCAACGAGTGCAGAATGCAGCTGCTAGAATCCTAACTAGGAAAAGAAAATCTGAACACATTTCTCCTGTTTTGATGTCACTACATTGGTTAACTGTGTCATTCAGAATTGACTTTAAAATTCTGCTTATGGTTTATAAAGCCTTAAATAATCTCGCCCCATCTTATATATCGGAATGTCTGACACCTTATATTCCAAATCGTAACCTTAGATCCTCAAATGAGTGTCTCCTTAGAATTCCAAGAACAAAACTTAAAAGAAGTGGTGAGGCGGGCGGCCTTCTGCTGCTATGCACCTAAAATCTGGAATAGCCTGTCAATAGGAATTTGCCAGGCTGATACAGTGGAGCAGTTTAAAACACTGCTGAAAACACATGACTTTAACATGGCCTTTTTATAACTTCACTTTAACTTAATCCTGATACTCTGTATGTTCAATTTCCTCATAATAATTACTCATGGTGGCTCTAAAATCCGTACTGACCCCTACTCTCTTTTCTGTTTCTTTTTCTGGTTTCTTTGTGGTGGTGACCTGCGCCACCTCCACCTACTCAAAGCTTCATGATGCTCCAACATTGATGGATGGATTAAAAGGCAGAAGTCTACGTGACCATCATCATCATCAAGTCCTTGCGTGAGAACCCTAAATCCAAAGAGGACTGTTTCATTTATGTTAGGTAGAATGCCTAGAGGGGACTGGGTGGTCTCATGGTCTGGAATCCCTACAGATTTTATTTTTTTCTCCAGCCTTTGGAGTTTTTTTTGTTTTTTCTGTCCCCCCTGGCCATTGGACCTTACTCTTGTTCTATGTTAATTAATGTTGACTTATTTTGTTTTCTTATTGTGTCTTTTATTTTTCTGTTTTTTATTATGTAAAGCACTTTGAGCTACTTTTTGTATGAAAATGTGCAATAGAAATAAATGTTGTTGTTGTTGTTTTATCACTGTTCCATCGAGAGTGTGCTCACGTACAGACTGTGTGTGTGGTACGGCAGCTGCACTTCCTCAGAAAGGAAAAACGCTCCACAGGGTCGTCAAGACAGCAGACAGAAAAATTGGCTGTACCCTCCGCACTCCGCAAAAAAGCTATAAGACATTTCACAGGACTCATCACATCCCGGTCATTGTCTCTTTCAGCTTTTGCCATCGGGCAAGAGATACAGAGAAATGAAAACCAGGACAAACCACCTTAAAAACAGTTTTTATCCAAAAGCAGTCATGGCCCTGAACTCAAATAAAACTGCTCCATATCATTCTCTAAACGTGTAATATAGACCTTAAGTCAGCCAATGCAATTTATACATATGACAAGTGTAATTTGTATATACAGTGGTGTGAAAAACTATTTGCCCCCTTCCTGATTTCTTATTCTTTTGCATGTTTGTCACACAAAATGTTTCTGATCATCAAACACATTTAACCATTAGTCAAATATAACACAAGTAAACACAAAATGCAGTTTTTAAATGATGGTTTTTATTATTTAGGGAGAAAAAATATCCAAACCTACGTGGCCCTGTGTGAAAAAGTAATTGCCCCCTGAACCTAATAACTGGTTGGGCCACCCTTAGCAGCAATAACTGCAATCAAGTGTTTGCGATCACTTGCAATGAGTCTTTTACAGCGCTCTGGAGGAATTTTGGCCCACTCATCTTTGCAGAATTGTTGTAATTCAGCTTTATTTGAGGGTTTTCTAGCATGAACCGCCTTTTTAAGGTCACGCCATAGCATCTCAATTGGATTCAGGTCAGGACTTTGACTAGGCCACTCCAAAGTCTTCAATTTGTTTTTCTTCAGCCATTCAGAGGTGGATTTGCTGCTGTGTTTTGGGTCATTGTCCTGTTGCAGCACCCAAGATTGCTTCAGCTTGAGTTGACGAACAGATGGCCGGACATTCTCCTTCAGGATTTTTTGGTAGACAGTAGAATTCATGGTTCCATCTATCACAGCAAGCCAAGAGGTCTTTTGTGACCACTCGGATGAGTCGTCTCTGCGCTCTTGGGGTAATTTTGGTCGGCCGGCCACTCCTGGGAAGGTTCACCACTGTTCCATGTTTTGCCATTTGTGGATAATGGCTCTCACTGTGGTTCGCTGGAGTCCCAAAGCTTTAGAAATGGCTTTATAACCTTTACCAGACTGATAGATCTCAATTACTTCTGTTCTCATTTGTTCCTGAATTTCTTTGGATCTTGGCATGATGTCTAGCTTTTGAGGTGCTTTTGGTCTACTTCTCTGTGTCAGGCAGCTCCTATTGAAGTGATTTCTTGATTGAAACAGGTGTGGCAGTAATCAGGCCTGGGGGTGGCTACGGAAATTGAACTCAGGTGTGATACACCACAGTTAGGTGATTTTTGAACAAGGGGGCAATTACTTTTTCACACAGGGCCATGTAGGTTTGGATTTTTTTTTCTCCCTAAATAATAAAAACCATCATTTAAAAACTGCATTTTGTGTTTACTTGTGTTATATTTGACTAATGGTTAAATGTGTTTGATGATCAGAAACATTTTGTGTGACAAACATGCAAAAGAATAAGAAATCAGGAAGGGGGCAAATAGTTTTTCACACCACTGTATCTATCTATCTATCTATCTATCTATCTATCTATCTATCTATCTATCTATCTATCCGTTACTTCAGTTCACGTACAGCCTATGGCTATAGCTAACATTGGTGTGAGCACACTGGTGTAATTGTGGTGCAATTGTGACGGTGGGGTCCCCACCCTGAAGAAAAGAAAAATAAAAAAGCAATTGTTTCAACCCCATCCGCATCATCACTAAAGTCAGGAACTATTCCAATGAATTGTTCCTTCACTGTGTCTCCATGATTTGTTACAATTTGGGGGGAAAGCTGCTTTGGTCTTAACATAACAGTAATGAAACATTTTGAGACCTCTGTGTTTTTATATTCTTATTTTGGTTCAAATATTTCTCATTGTTGTATTATTATTATTATTATTATTGAATAATAAAACAGGCTTAGTTAATGGGATGCCCTCTGGACCCACTGGAGGTAGTAGTGGAGAACAAGATGAAGACAAAAATGAGTGCTATTATGAACAAAGCTGCACGTCCTCTCTCTCGGACACACTCACAATGGGGGCTTTCCACTAACAGATGTGCGTGAAGAAATACTACTAGGGCTTCCACATCCCTATGAAAATACGCCTTTATAGTGCCTTGCTGGGACTCTCTCTTATTAGCTAAAAAAGTTTTTCAATGGCATCTTAGGAGATTTTAAGACATCACAAGCAATTTGAGTTTTAAGGGCCAGATTCATATTTTAGGCTGAAGCCTACTAGTAGTTGGGGGGTTTGGCTGGGCTGGGGTAGGCCTCTTTTGGGCTGGCAGGCAGGGAAATGGATGGTAGGACCTGTAGTGTATTTAAAGTCTAAACTTTTGGGGATTCCATAGTAATAAGGAATTATGGGTATTGGGGAGCTATTAGGAAGTAGATACCATGTTTCCCCGAAAATAAGACAGGGTCTTCTATTAATTTTTCCTTCAAAAGACGCACTAGGGCTTATTTTCAGGGGATGTCTTGTTTTTCCATGAACAAAAAATCTGCTTTTCTCTATATTATAAACAAAAAGAAAAAATCTTGGAAGGCTTAGAAGGAGGCGATACGTGATTTTCTAAGAGACACTTTAAAGACCCGCAAGACAAGGCAGTGAGACAAAAGGACAGCTGCTGCACCGGCTTTTAAATGATCGACACGCAGCTTGACAGCAGTAAGGTCTCCTTAGCGTGTGTTCACCCAAACAATACGAGCAGCAGAGACGCGTAGTGACTGGTATGCTGCGCGCCCCGGGGGCACAACCGCCTAGTATTCTGGAACAGAAATCTACATTTATTCAAATACAGTCATGTCATCATCTTCTGGAACATCATCATAACTCTCCAAATCCCGAATTCCATTAAAAATTTCTGGCGACTCCATTTCCTTTAGAACAATTGGTTCCAATCTCTCATGTCTAGCAATAGAGCTTTCCTTAAATGAGCACCTCTTGTCCATGTAGCCTGCTCGTAGTGCTTTCGGATATCCAACTTCTTCTCTTTGCAGAAAGCAGTAAGATTTTTGTTCTGCGGACTCTCCCACAATTCCTTTCTTGTACTCGACACAATAACTCATTCTTTTTGCACTCATCTTGTCGGGGGGATAAAATACCGGTATTATTTCCTGCTCATCTGTGTACATCCAGTAACGGTAGGCAAAGTCGCCTGCGCAAAATCGTAACTAGGGCTTATTTTCGGGGTAGGTCCATCCATCCATCCATTTTCCAACCCGTTGAATCCGAACACAGAGTCACGGGGGTCTGCTGGAGCCAATCCCAGCCATCACAGGGCGCAATCCCGGGCAGGGCGCCAACCCACCGCAGGGGGTAGGTCTTATTTTCTTATTACAATAATATATAATAATAATAATATACACTGGTACTGTGAATTCTGTGCAGGGTGGAGGCAGAACCTCTGTGTTTTTCCCAGTTGATTCTGGGGTTTGTCCAATGCTTGTATGGACTGGGTGTTGAGGAGGGTATTGGGGTCCAGCGGCTGTGGGGGCATCTGCTGGTGAAGAAAGATTCACAGATCTGCTGTGATCTTTTCGGAGCCAATGGAGGCTCTCAAGATCGGGGCTCTCAAGAGACTGAGCGAGGAGTCTGAGTGTCTGGGCTTGCAAGTGTCCTGGATAAAAACCAAGATCCAGGCCGTGAATGACCTCTTTGGCACGGCCATCAGCAGTGTGTCTGTCCGCAGCGAGAGTGTCGACCTCATCGAGAGGTTTACTTACCTCGGCAGTGACACTCATGTCTCTGGTGACTCGTCCTTATGAAGTCAGTAGATGGATTGGGAGAGCATGGGGGGTGATGCGGTCACTGGAAAGGGGTGTGTGATGCTCCCGATATCTGCAAGTCTTTAGAGTCCTGGTGCTTCCTGTCTTGCTATATGGTTGCGAGACACGGACGTTATCTAGTGACCTGAGACGAAGACTGGACTCCTGTGTCTCTCTGGAAAATACTTGGGTACCGTTGGTTTGACTTTGTGTTGCTAATGGAGTCCCGAATGAGGCACATCACTTGCATCGTGAGGGAGCGTCAGTTACGGCACTACGGCCATATGGCACGTTTCCCAGAGGGTGATCCAGCTCGTAAGATCCTCATTGTTGGGGACCCGAGTGGCTGGACCAGGTCAAGGGGTCACCCACCTAAACACCTGGCTGCGGCAGACAGAGGGTCATTTCCGGAGAGAGGGATTGGACCGCACGTCTGCCTGGGGGGTTGCCAACCGGGATCCCGAATTGTTTCGTTGTGTAGTGAGTGCGGCAACGTGTTGTACCAGTGCATGCTCCCCAACTTGACTTGACTTGTAACGTATACTCTAAAATGATGTTAGTAAAAGGACCCGTTAGAGTTTATCACTTTGTATCCATCTCCGTCTTCTTCCCTTTTATTAGTACAATATTATTGCCTATAGATATAACAGGACTGAAGTCGGATGGACTGTACTTCCCAGCTACTCACTGGTCCTCCTGCATTTTGCGGAGAACCCTTGGGAAAACCCAAGTCCATGTGTATAAAACATCTCTGAATTACTCCCAGGAATTTCACTAAACGCCTGAGTAGGATAAGAGAGGCCCCGATTTGGACGTCTTTGTCTTATGTTTTGGACATGGGCACAGCTTCCGGTGTGCCTACTTGTTTTTAGTTTGTGCCTATGAGGCCTTTTTTTTTTTTAGCACAGTTTGCTAATTTTAAAAAGCCTGCCACCCCTCTGCAGCACATACAGTACGGTGGAGCGAACATTTATTATTAAAATAATATCTCTTTTGAGAATTGCGCACAATAATAAGCTAGCGGAGCTGTACACTCAGTCTGTCACTTTGTCTCAATAATGGTAACCAGTTGATGCCGTTAGCTTTCTATTTAGTTTAATTTAGCTGACGGTTCAATTATCTCGAAAAGCAGATGCGGATGATAATTTATGCCCCATCTTATCACTAATAGAGCCAGTGCTTTTCAAGTCATTCTTTTTCAGCTCGGGCATTTAAATATGCCATGCGCTTAACAAATGTGATCCCAAACTGTAGCAGAATGTTGGGGAGAGCTGATATGTAAAAAAATGGGCACAGGGCATACTGACTTGCATGCCACTGTACAACAAGGAATATAACGTGCACAACCCACACTGGGACATTGACTAAGTAATGGACTGTAAACCCTTAGGCTGCCAGTTCAGCTCCTGCCTCTCAGTCATGGTGTGCCGGTCACTTGATCTCTGCATATGCCAATTCGAAAAATGAAAAGAAGAGCTGGTGGCTCAAAAATGTAGCAGGGTGGCACTTCCGGGCATTATTAAGTGTGGCACAGTGGTTAAAGCTTTGGACTTCAAACCCTGAGGCTGTGAGTTCAAATCCCACTGCTGACACCACTGTGTGACCCTGAGCTAGTCACTTGACCGGCCTGTGCTCCAGCTGGCAAAACAACATAAGTGTAGCCAAACCGATCTGAAATGTAAGTCGCTTTGGATAAAGGTGTCAGACAAATAATAATTATAATAATTGGAGAGTGTGGGACCTGATGGTAACTGCTGGGCTCTGGGAGACCCTCACACTCAAAAAGAGGCTACAGAAAATGGGGTTGACTTTGAACGTTGAGCTTTGGCACCTGCTTGTTTCCTGTTACTGGCAAAAGACATTTTGGGAGAAGCGTAAATGGCTGTAAACATATCAACGTGAGATCTGCTGTGAAGGTCAGGCAACTCGATGGACTGACGGGCCCGTCCGGGGTTGTTTTATGCTCTAACGCCCAGTGCTCATAGCAAAGTGTGCTCAGAAATGGAATTTATTTGTTTGAATACTCATTCTGTGTAACTTTATACAAGTCCAGACAAAGGCTTTGGACTTCAAAACCTTAAGGCTGATGGTTCGAACTCCACAACTAACTCTGTGTGACCCTGAGCAAGTCACTTCACCTGCACGCGCTCCTACTGGGCAGTTTTAAAGAAACTAGGGGACTCTGCCCCTGGTCACTTCGCTCGCCAACCCCAGAGCGGGCGCTACGCGTTAGTCACTTCGTGGATCTGCCAGTCGTGTACGGGGAAGCGGATGTACAATTTAAACAGATCGTTATTTTCATGGGAATGGTTACATATGCATAGCAGAACTATTTTACATTACAGCGAGTAATTAACCATAGTAAAAAATAGTAAAACGGTATAAAATGAAAGTAAATTATGTTTCATGTTGCATTACAGGTTTTTGTTCTGTTTGACTTTGAAAACTTACACTTTTACTGTAAAACTTCAGGAAAAATTATTTTTTAATTAACTTTTCATTAATTTTGCATTGACTCTGGCGTGTCATTTAAAGCGCACATTACAAAGTCGTCCAAATCAGGTTTCTTCCATCTTAAAAATGTTATGAAATTAAGGCGCTTTCTAAATAAATAGGATTCTGAGAAATTACTCCATTTATTTATCTCTAGTAGGATTGACTACTGCAATGCGGTGTTCACTGGCTGTTCAAACTGTTCTTTATTCAGCCTCCAGTTAATCTAAAATGCTGCAAGAATTATTAGAAGAACAAGAAAATATGAACACATAACTGCAGTTCTTAAATCCTGACTCCTGGTTAAGTTTAGGGCAGATTTCAAAATCCTCCTTTTAACATATAAAGCATTAAATGGCCAAGGTCTGGCTTACTTGTCTGAACTTATCATGACTTACAAACCTGAGCGCACATTAAGATCTCAAGATGCCGGTCTGATTATAATTCCGAGAATCAATAAAATAACAGCGGGAGGTCGAGCTTTTAGTTACAGGACCCCCTAAACTGTGGAGTCATCTGCCTGCTACTATAAGAGATGCCCCTTCGGTCTCAGGCTGAAGACTCACTACTTCAGTTTAGCACACCCTGACTAGAGCTGCTGATCAACTGTACAGACGGCATCTCTGTTGTCAGCCATTAGCACTAAAACATAAGTAACAGGACAGTTAGAATTGGATACTAACCCTCACCTATTCTGTTTCACTTCTCTGTACTCAAATGTGCCACGGCCCACCTGCCAAGAAGTTTTGCCTGCCTAAGGTAAAGTCATCCATGATGGAGGATTGCAGGAATCGTGGGGTAGAGGAGTCCTTTCATCGGATTAGCTGGCCCAGCGCTGTCTCAGCTGTGGAATGGCCGATAGGAGGAGGGAACTTGATGGCTGAGGTCTCCAGGACTCTAAACAAATCTGAATCAAATAATGGGATATCATCTACTGTTAAATTCTGCTCCATACTTGTCCTCTTTTTTTATCTTTATATTGTATTGAGGATTTGTTCTGAGGGCGGCACGGTGGCGCAGTGGTAGCACTGCTGCCTCGCAGTTAGGAGACGTGGGTTTGCTTCCCGGGTCCTCCCTGCGTGGAGTTTGCATGTTCTCCCCGTGTCTGCGTGGGTTTCCTCCGGGCGCTCCGGTTTCCTCCCACAATCCAAAGACATGCTGGTTAGGTGGATTGGCGATTCTAAATTGGCCCTAGTGTGTGCTTGGTGTGTTTGTGTGTATCCTGCGGTGGGATGGCACCCTGCCCAGGATTGGTTCCTGCCTTGTGCCCTGTGTTGGCTGGGATTGGCTCCGGCAGACCCCCGTGACCCTGTATTCGGATTCAGCGGGTTAGAAAATGGATGGATAGATGGATTTGTTCTGTTCTGTGTATTTTATTGTATTGACACCCACTGCACACCCATCCTACCTGGAAGGGGTATCTTTTTGAACTGCCTTTCCTAAGGTTTCTTCCATTTTTTTCCCTACAACGTTTTTTTTGGGAGTTTTTCCTTCTTTCTTAGAGAGTCAAGGCTGGGGGGCTGTCAAGAGGCAGGGCCTGTTGAAGCCCATTGGGGCACTTCTTATGATTTTGGGCTACACAAAAATAAATGGTATTGTATTGTATTCCGTGTTTGGACATAACATCGTGACAACACACCATATACAGTAACTGCCTGTGAGTGAATATCGTTTCTCTCGAATAAATAAACCGACTTTTTCGAATGTTTGTCCCTATGATTTGTTAATTGTCTTTGTAAAAGCTATTCTAACGGGAAACTGTAAACATTTTAATATGAATGGCATATCAAGATCTGCTTTGGTGTCTAATGTCATCCCTTGAAGATGGACTACATTACCTTTCTTGTCACCTAATAAAATTTCACGTCAGAATTGTTTGAACAATTTTCAATACAACTAATCTTGTCGTACCAGTAACAGCACACTGGAATACACTTGTCTTGAGCATTCCAAGTTTTCCTCCTCTTTCTCTGTACGTTTACCGTTCGTTTGCTCAGAGGTTGATACGCGTGCTGCTTGCCGAGCAGCTCTTCTCCACCCTTGCCACCCGTTTCTTCTCTTCTTTCGTTGCCATCTTTTCGCGTTAAAACTGATTAAGTCATTTTTCATGTTGCAATTACTTAGTACGTTTTTCTTAATTTTTCACTTAAGCTGGCACTTAAGTGTTCAATCTGCCTCAAGAATGATTTAAGATATTGTTGCAGTAGGGGGCAGTAGTGCTCCCTTGAACCCTCAGGTACCACGCCAAACACCTGGTAAAAGTGCCACAATAATTCTTTTTATTATAATAATTACGTGCACTAAGCACCCTCCACTCCACACTATTCATAAACCACAATAATAATCACAATCCTCCACTCCCAGACGCGTTGCCCTCCTACCACCCAGCTCAGCTCGCCGTCTGGGAGTTCCCTCAGTCCTTTTATATTCCCTGACCCGGAAGTATTCCCAGTCCCCAGTCCATGTGATCTTGTATCACTTCCGGGTCAGGTAAAAAGTACTTTTCTTCATCCCGGAAGTCCGTCGCTCTTCCTATGACGAACTTCCGGGTCATAGTATACAAATAAGTCTTTGGTCCTCCCTGCAGCTCCCTCTTGCGGCCCCTGTGGTATCCAGCAGGGCTGAGAATAAAAACTACATAGTCCATGACTCCCTGCTGGTCTTAGGGGCACCTCCATACTGCAGGGAGGGCTCCATCTGGCGGCTTGGGGGACTTGGCCGGGAAAAACTGCCGGGCACAGTCCACAATATGAAGAGGTAGGGGAAGTGACGGCAAAGGTGGCAGGGAATGAGAACTGCTGGCCGCTGCCGAGAGTTGATTCTACGATAAAATAAAATAAAAATAAAAAGAGGAATAACCTTGGAGGTCAATCATCACCCAAAAAGTGTATAGTACATGTCACGTAGTATATGTGTACCAAATTTCAGGTCAATCGGTCAAACGGTTGGCGAGCTAAAGGTTATTTAAAATCCTGGATGGACAAACGAACAGCCACGGTAGCGTATTATATAGAAAGATTATTGCACAGCCCATCACTCAGACATAAATTACGCAATAACATTATGATACGTCCTTCTTTCAACTGTAATTCACCCGGTGGAAGACCAGACCACATTAACGGTTGTAGATATTCTTCATGATATTGTAAGTTGATGTTTTCATCTTCCACACCATCCCCACCAACTGTTTCAGCAGAGTCTATTGATACGCATTTAACCGATTTGCCGTGTAACTCATCGGCAGTTTTCACGTTAATTCGTTTGACTTAAGAAGTAACGTTTGTCATTTCGGTGAGAGAGATCAGAGCTACGTGTGTTTTAGAGGGTAGCTGCTCATTGGCAGAGATATCACGGCCATGTAGTCTTCTCCCCACATGGGTGATGCTCTCCCATCAGAGCTCAACAAGATCAGATACAGAGGCGACATTTACAATACAATACAATACAATACAGTTTATTTTTGTATAGCCCAAAATCACACAGGAAGTGCCACAATGGGCTTTAACAGGCCCTGCCTTTTGACAGCCCCCCAGCCTTGACTCTCTAAGAAGACAAGGAAGAACTCCCAATAAAAACCTTGTAGGGAAAAATGGAAGAAACCTCGGGAAAGGCAGTTCAAAGAGAGACCCCTTTCCAGGTAGGTTGGGCGTGCAGTGGGTGTCAAAAGTAGGGGGTCAATACAACACAATACACAGAACAGAACAAATCCTTAATACAGCATAATAATAAAAATTTTAGAAGTACAGAGCAGAATTTAACAGTAGATGATATCACAGAATAAGATTTGGAATTTTTTAGAGTCCTGGAGACCTCAGCCATCAAGCTGCCTCCCCATTTGGCTGAAACGTTGCTCCGATGAAAGGACCCCTCTTTCCCATGATTCCTGTGATCCTCCATCAGGGATGACTTTACCATAGGCAGGCAAACAACTTGGCAGGTGGGCCGTGGCACCAATTGCCACATTTGGGTACCGAGCACAGAAACAGAATAGGTGAGGGTTAGTATTCAAATATAATTATCATGTTACTTATGTTTTAGTGCTAATGACTAACAACAGATGTGCAGTCTGTACAGTAAATCTGCAGCTCTAGTCAGGGTGTGCTAAACTGAAGTAGTGAGTCTTCAGCCGGGATTTAAAGGCTGGGACCGAAGGGGGCATCTCTTATGGAAGCAGGCAGACCAGTCCACAGTTTTTGACGTTAGAGCGTACCAACCTTCCGCTCGGCCAGAGATACCTTGCCAACTTTTACATTTTTGCAAAGAGATCACAGCTACATTCTCACCCCGATAGCAAAACCAAAATATTGTATATCAAGAGGACCTTGGATACAACAACAACAACAACAACAACATTTATTTCTATAGCACATTTTCATACAAACAGTAGCTCAAAGTGCTTTACATAATAAAGAATAGAAAAATAAAAGACACAATAAGAAAACAAAATAAATCAACATTAATTAACATAGAATAAGAGTAAGGTCCAATGGCCAGGGGGGACAGAAAAAACAAAAAAACTCCAGATGGCTGGAGAAAAAAATGAAATCTGTAGGGATTCCAGACCATTGGACTGTCCAGTCCTATCAATAGAAATTCTTCTCCATACGAATGATTACCTTTTTGTTTTTACTTTTAAAGTTTGTCCTGTTTCACTACTACATTGGCGGAGCCGCAGGGGAACAGGGGACAGCTAGTTAATGATAACTACTATTGTAACAGCCAGCTCTGTCACTCTAAAGATGGGTGGGATCTGGACAGGTGATTGACAGCATGGTATTCACAGGTGTGCTGAGCTCCGAGTTCGGAGAAGCCCTGGAACTTTCTCGTTATACTTTTCAAGTGTCGCTGTCCTCAGCCAACCACAGCAACTGAACAAACAGGCAGCCAACACGAGTTTTCTCATTACATTTGGTTGATTTTCAAGAGAATCTGAGAAAAGAAAGTATAATCTATACTAATAAAAGGCAAAGCCCTCACTCACTCACTCACTCACTCACTCACTCATCACTAATTCTCCAACTTCCCGTGTAGGTAGAAGGCTGAAATTTGGCAGGCTCATTCCTTTCAGCTTACTTACAAAAGTTGGACAGGTTTCATTTCGAAATTCTACGCCTAATGGTCATAACTGGAAGGTATTTTTCTCCATTAACTATAATGGAGTTGAGCTGGAATGACGTGGGGGCGGAGTTTCGTGTGACATCATCACGCCTCCCGTAATCACGTGAACTGACTGTCAGCAGTGCGTAGAAAACCAGGAAGACCTCAAAAGCGCTTAAGAAAACATGCATTATATAATTGAGAAGGCAGCGAAACAGTAAGAAGCGAGCGAGTGACATATACTACCATATTCATGAGTGTTGCTGCTTCGGAAAGAAAGCAAGGTGTAAACCTAAAGTTTAAATTAAGTTCATAGACAGGCTACCGCTGGCGTTTCACATGCCCACAGGTAATGCGGGATACAAGTTTAATGAGAGGACGAGGATATAAGCGAGAGTTTTGATCACTTTGTAACTAAGTTAAAATTGTAGGTGAAGGGTGTGCTTATGCAAATTCCAGAGACTGTGTTTGTGGGGGATTGACAGTTAAGGCGGGTGGGGGAGTCACGTCATCATCTCCCCTCCCATTCATCTCATTTCGTTCTGAGCTGAGCTCCGCGGCTAACGCCGTCTTCCGAAGCAACACGTCAGACTGCCACCAAATACTCACAGAAAAATCCACAAGTTAATACACACGCTGTCTCTAGAGTTTCTCCACACTGAATCCTCCAGGCACTACTTACAAAAGGTCACATTGACAATCGTGTTACGTTATTTTTAAAATCTTTCCTTTTCTTAGCACAAGCACAGCTGAGAAGCTTCGATGCATGTGCTCCATAACGTTAAAAATAATGCATTTAATCACACTTTGCATTACAAGCAAGGGAGCTTTGTCAATGCATGATTTCCTGGTACACCGATTACATTGATCAGCGCATCCCGATTCATTTTACCCTCGCACCACCTTAGTTTGAGAAGAAGTATGAAAAAATATGAGGTTAACACAGAAAAACAGATCACCAATTCAAGCTTTATGAATAATCGATTCACCATCAATAATTGTTTTGGTAAAGCCATCCTCCTTCCATTTTATAATTTTTCCGCCACTAGCCATGATTAAATGAGCGGTAAATAAAGTAAGAGCAAAGCGAGGGTGACTTATTTAGGCAGGCATATATATGACAGCAACACTCATGACAATGTCAATCATGTTACGTTATTATTAAAATGTTTCCTTTTCTTTTACATTACTTCTTTAACACACTACTTCTCCGCTCAGGTAGCGGGTATTTTGCTATATATATATAATATATGAATGACCTCCAAAGAGCGCTGAGACTTTTGATATCATGAACGTGTGTACAAAAACTGGGGTCTCCTGCCCAGCAAAAGTCGAGCAGCCAGCGGCGTGCATAGCTGTGCCGGCCTTTGAGGCGCTGACTGCGCTTCTGCCTTAAGTCAAAGTGAGCACTTTTAATTTTTTCATCCTCCCCGCGCTATAGCCCAGACAAGTGCAAACACGGGACCCCTTTTCTACACCACGGCAAAATAATATTAAGGCGATTCACACTTTCTTTTGCACGTATACGATTATGAGGTCCTCACCCCGGATTATGAAGACACGCACGGGAGTGGAGGACTGACAGTGCCATCACAGCCGATTAATGGCGGGACGTCTCACCAGTCTACACAAGACCCACGACTGTCCCAAAAGGCGATCATAGCGTCAGTGAACACATCTCTCTATACTATATAAAAGAAAAAGGCAACTTTCCTTTCTTTACACCTTTTTTCCTTTTATCCCAAACCAAAGCCTTTCTCTCTTAACACTGCAGAGGACACAAAACTAATTTTCTTTAAATGCCGGTAAGGCACAGTACCAGAGGCACAAATTTGAACGTTCACATAGAAAATGTAATTTCTATACCACAGCCGTCATGTAGCGCCTTTCAAAAGGGATCAACTACCGAGAGATGATCCATATACATTTTAGCTGCTGTTAGTTACTTACCTGTTGTGTTACACAGTCTTTAAAATGTAGTTTACCCAACCACTCAGTAGTGCTCAATGTACCTGTACTTCTTAAAGCGTTAATGTTTTACTGTTTAATAACTTATAGACTATAATTTATTTTTTTCCCTTGCACTCAGTGACCAAAGCTATACACACACATATAGACACATACAAACATACACACAAGTATATGTATGTGTATATATATGTATGTATGTATGTATGTATGTGTGTGTATATATGATGTAGATAGGTATGTATATATATATGTGTGTATATGTAGATATGTATATAGATATGTAGATATGAAGATATGTATGTGTATATATATGTATATATATATGTGTGTGTGTGTGTGTGTGTGTGTATATATATATGACAGCAGCTGTGAGAAAACAGTAAAAAGGAGGCGTGTCAGACGTCGTGGTACATTTTCTGATGCAGCTACGAAAACAACTTCGTGACGCTGTGGACAAATACACAAAACAATTACTTTGACAATCATGTTACATTATTTTTAAAATGTTTCCTTTTCTTTTTCATAACTTCTTTAACACATGACATCGCTGAAGCCTTGGTATTTTGCTATATATATATATATATCACAGCGACACTCATAACAGTGACAAAACAATTACATTGACAATCATGTTACGTTATTTTCAAAATGTTTCCTTTTCTTTTTCGTACCTTCTTTAACACACTACTTCTCCGCTGCGAAGCGCGGGTATTCTGCTAGTTACTTATAAAGTTACAACTAAGTACCGTAAGAAGGTAGTAAAAATAGATTTTTATTACGAAATTTAAAATTAAATTAAATACGGGACATTTGGGTGTCCCTGAAAGGTCGGTACGGGATAGGGGACAAAATGATCAAATATGGGACATGTCCTGTGTACAGTGGTGTGAAAAACTATTTGCCCCCCTCCTGATTTCTTATTCTTTTGCACGTTTGTCACACAAAATGTTTCTGATCATCAAACACATTTAACCATTAGTCAAATATAACACAAGTAAACACAAAATGCAGTTTTTAAAATGATGGTTTTTATTATTTAGGGAGAAAAAAAATCCAAACCTACATGGCCCTGTGTGAAAAGTAATTGCCCCCTTGTTAAAAATCACCTACCTGTGGTGTATCACACCTGAGTTCAATTTCCGTAGCCACCCCCAGGCCTGATTACTGCCACACCTGTTTCAATCAAGAAATCACTTAAATAGGAGCTGCCTGACACAGAGAAGTAGACCAAAGGCACCTCAAAAGCTAGACATCATGCCAAGATCCAAAGAAATTCAGGAACAAACGAGAACAGAAGTAATTGAGATCTATCAGTCTGGTAAAGGTTATAAAGCCATTTCTAAAGCTTTGGGACTCCAGCGAACCACAGTGAGAGCCATTATCCACAAATGGCAAAAACATGGAACAGTGGTGAACCTTCCCAGGAGTGGCCGCTCGACCCAAAATAACCCCAAGAGCGAGAGCGACTCATCCGAGAGGTCACAAAGACCCCAGGACAACGTCTAAAGAACTGCAGGCCTCACTTGCCTCAATTAAGGTCAGTGTTCACGACTCCACCATAAGAAAGAGACTGGGCAAAAACAGCCTGCATGGCAGATTTCCAAGACACAAACCACTGTTAAGCAAAAAGAACATTAGGGCTCATCTCAATTTTGCTAAGAAACATCTCAATGATTGCCAAGACCTTTGGGAAAATACCTTGTGGACTGATGAGACAAAAGTTGAACTTTTGGAAGGCAAATGTCCCGTTACATCTGGCGTAAAAGGAACACAGCATTTCAGAAAAAGAACATCATACCAACAGTAAAATATGGTGGTGGTAGTGTGATGGTCTGGGGTTGTTTTGCTGCTTCAGGACCTGGAAGGCTTGCTGTGATAGATGGAACCATGAATTCTACTGTCTACCAAAAAATCCTGAAGGAGAATGTCCGGCCATCTGTTGGTCAACTCAAGCTGAAGCGATCTTGGGTGCTGCAACAGGACAATGACCCAAAACACACCAGCAAATCCACCTCTGAATGGCTGAAGAAAAACAAAATGAAGACTTTGGAGTGGCCTAGTCAAAGTCCTGACCTGAATCCAATTGAGATGCTATGGCATGACCTTAAAAAGGCGGTTCATGCTAGAAAACCCTCAAATAAAGCTGAATTACAACAATTCTGCAAAGATGAGTGGGCCAAAATTCCTCCAGAGCGCTGTAAAAGACTCATTGCAAGTTATCGCAAACGCTTGATTGCAGTTATTGCTGCTAAGGGTGGCCCAACCAGTTATTAGGTTCAGGGGACAATTACTTTTTCACACAGGGCCATGTAGGTTTGGATTTTTTTTCTCCCTAAATAATAAAAACCATCATTTAAAAACTGCATTTTGTGTTTACTTGTGTTATATTTGACTAATGGTTAAATGTGTTTGATGATCAGAAACATTTTGTGTGACAAACATGTAAAAGAATAAGAAATCAGGAAGGGGGCAAATAGTTTTTCACACCACTGTATAAGGGACATCTGGCAACCCTATGCATGGGCTGTAGGGAGTGGAAGTAGTGCTGGGGTGGTGTCTTGGGGTTACCTCCCTAGAGAGAGAGAGTTGAGTGACAGAGATCAGCGTTAATTAACGGTGGGCGGAGAAAAGGGGAGGGGGTGGACGGAAGGAAGAGGGCATCAAGTGGAGAAGGGAGTGAATTGTTAAAGAGTTGGCAAGAGGTAAATATTTCCTCCCACAGTCCAAAGACATGCAGGATTGGTCCCTAGTGTGTGTGTGCACCCTGTGGTGGGCTGGCACCCTGCCCGGGATTTGTTTCCTGCCTTGCACCCTGTGTTGGTTGGGATTGGCTCCATCACACCCCGTGACCCTGTAATTAGGATATAGCGGATTGGATAATGGATGGATGGAAGAGGAAGATAGGACGAAAGCGGGTTACAGTATTTTGGAGGTGTCCCCGTGACTCAGACAACGGGCGGCGGTTGGGCAATGTTTACATCGCGGCATATCCAATAAAAAGCCAGTTGGCATTTGGAAAACTCCTCCGGACAAGCGGCTCCTGAGTGTGTACATACATACATTTTATTTATACAGTACCTTACACAGATTAGAGAAATGGCACATACCTGCATCGTTTTAAGTACACATGAAGGAAGGGGTGTAGCAGCGGCAAAGGGATGGTGAGTCTTTGTAGGATGTTGTGGGCGTCTCTCTTCGAAGGGCCCTCGAAAGGTAGTTGTATCATAATGAGACACAAAACAAGCCGCCTCATGACCAGCTCACCTGTGCCCATCGCACAATATCTGAAAATAAAGAAAGGTGACGGTCTCAGTAAGGCTGATCTCTCAAGTCACCAAAAACATCTTGACTGTGTTCTTAGAAAAAAACAGAAAAATCAACAGTTTTGGAAATGTCTGCTATGGCAGAATGAGAGCAGCAACAAGCCATGGAATAAAATAACGGTGTTAATAAACAGCAAGAATCAGCCTCTCATTAAGAGACTGGTTGGAGTGAAATTGGTTGGAGTTTGAAGCCCCAGTCATCTGCCGACTCGTTTCACATCTCATTTCTGTTTGGTTGTCATTTAATGATGAAAAGAATCAACTCAGAGGACTGAATCTTTAAAAAGAGGAGAAGGGAAAAGGAGTTAATGAGCAGTGAAAACGGGTCACTGATTAGGAAAAGGGTGAGAATGAAAACCTGCAGCCACTGCAGCCCTCCAGGAGTCGGGAGAGGAACTTAGGGAGCTGCTTATGGACTTCAGCTGGTCTTGCTGGATGAGCAGGGCAGGAATTCTGTTATAGCAAAAAGGTTTGTGACCATCCGAACGTTAGTGAGAAGGCTAAAGTTTAATTTAACAGAAGGTTTGCTGGGACTGAACGTGCTTTTTATGTGACGTGTGGGACAGCTTGAATGAGAGGGAAAGTGGTGGAAGGGTGCGACTGTAAGGAGCAGAGGTGGTGAAAGTAGATGAAACTACATACTTGGGTTCGATATTTGTTTTTTGACTATTATTGTGCATCTTTATAGTGCATTTTAACAGCTATTTATTGCCGGTCCCAAGCCCGGATGAAAAAGGAGGGTTGGCCGTTGGGCTAGCAACCCCACCCCGTAAAACCCCAACGCTACAGAAATGCCAAAAAGAGAAACAGAGAATAACTTCCTGGAAGATGAAGGATCTCCGACAACTCGGAGAGGCATGACGCTAGATGGTGAAAGCCGAAAGGAAACCACCGAGCCGACTACCCTTCTTTCAACCAGGAGAACCCTTTTCGGTACAGGCTTTTAGATGGAACCCCCAAGGAGGCCGTCCAAAAAACACCTGGCGACGCGACCTCGAGGCAGACATCACAAGGATGGGCTACACCTGGAGTCAACTAGAAAGAATGGCCCAGGACAGAAATCTCTGGAGATCTACCTTTGGTGGCCCATACCCTGGAAGGGGTGGAGGGCATAAGTAAGTAAAGTAAAGTATTCTTTTAATATTTTAGAAAGTGCAGTTTTTATCTATTTATTGCACAATAAATTGCATATTTTAAATTACACCTCTTTCACTGTTCCACAGGCCTTGGTCCCTCTATTAAAGTCCTGGGGTCTGCCAGATTACCAGTTAAGGACAGTAAGTCACTTCACCTGCCTGTACTACTTCTTCTTGTTCTTCTTCGTCTTTCGGCTGCTCCCGTTAGGCGTTGCCACAGCAACTCTTCCTGTCCTGGTCATCTTGTTCTGTCACACCCATCACCTGCATGTCCTCTCTCACCACATCCATAAACCTTCTCTTAGGTCTTCCTCTTTTCCTCTTCCCTGGCTGCTCTATCTTTAGCATCCTTCTCCCAATATACCCAGCATGTCTCCTCTGCACATGTCCAAACCAACACAATCTCACCTCTCTGACTTTGTCTCCCAACCGTCCCACCTGAGGTGACCCTCTAATGTCCTCATTTCTAATCCTGTCCATCCTCTTCACCCCCAATGCAAATCTTAGCATCTTTAACTCTGCCACCTCCAGCTCTGTCTCCTGTGCCAACGTCTCCAGCCCATATAACACAGCTGGTCTCACTACCGTCCTGTAGAACTTCCATTTCACTCTTGCTGACACCTGCCTGCATTTGGAAAAAACAAAAGAAATGTAACTACTTGTATCTTCAGTATTGTAAATTGCCTTAGATAAAAGTGTCGGCCACGTAATGCCAATAAATGATATTAACTACTTATAATAATAAAACATTTTCCTTAACTATATAACTGTTTGTGTCCCTGATACTAAATGTGTTCAGTAAATGGAATTAAACTCCAAACACTCTGAGCTTTCTACTTATCGCTCGTGTTCACTTTCACCGAAAGCAAAGAGAGCTAACAGAAAAGAAGTTTGCTTTATTATTTTTTTATTATTATTTTACTCTCTCCGGATCTCTGTTGCCATGGAGGCAGCCTTGAAGTTCTTCTTCTTCTCTCTCGCTCAGTGCCTTCTTCTGCTTCGCCCACCTCCGTTTGCTTCATGGATTTCCCCACAGCATACCACTTGACGGCGGGTGCCCTTTGAACAAGAAGACATGAATTCATCGGCGGGAGCGCGGGCAGAACCCACACGTGCCGTGATTTCAGGCAGGCTGCCGTGATGACTGCCGGAGGCCATTTTCTTTGATTTGCTCGGAACCCTCCATTTTTCCATATGAAATGGGCGCAGATATCCGGTCAGCAGGGATGGTTATTGAAATGTAATTCGAGTGCTGAGCACGGAGCCTCCATAATCAGAACAAAAATCGAAAAGGCTCAAACTTTCATAACCCAGGACTCAAAGAGATGGGCTACTATTTGGCAGTCAAGCCCACATATAGTGTGCCACCATGCTGTAGCAACTGAGCAGCTGAACGTGGGGACGTGTGGGGGCACACGAGGTGGTGGTTGACTGGGCCAAATGGCTTGACCAGTTAGGCAGACAGAGTTAGGGGGCCTGATAACTGAAATCTCACAACACAGCCGAGGCATTGCTGCATTCAGAGCCAACTCAGATGTGTTTGTGCAAAATATGGAGTAAGCTTCCCTCAGCAATTGAACTTCATTCGGTTGCGCCCATTTAGGGGTCACCACAGCAGATCCACCCATCTGGTCCCCGTCTTTTACATCATTTTCAGCCACACCAACTGCCTTCATGTTCCTCTCTTCCATCCATCCATCCATCCATCCTCTTCCACTTATCCAAGGTCGGGTCGTGGGGGCAGCAGCTTAAGCAGAGAGGCCCAGACTTCCCTCTCCCCGGCCACTTCTTCCAGCTTTTCCGGGAGAATCCCAAGGCGTTCCCAGGCCAGCCGGGAGACATAGTCCCTCCAGCGTGTCCTGGGTCTTCCCCAGGGCCTCCTCCGGGTTGGACGTGCCCGGAACACCTCACCAGGGAGGCGTCCAGGAGGCATCCTGATCAGATGCCCGAGCCACCTCATCTGACTCCTCTCGATGCGGAGGAGCAGCGGCTCTACTCTGAGCCCCTCCCGGATGACTGAGCTTCTCACCCTTTAAGGGAAAGCCCAGACACCCTGCGGAGGAAACTCATTTCAGCCGCTTGTATTCGCGATCTCGTTCTTTCGGTCACTACCCATAGCTCATGACCATAGGTGAGGGTAGGAGCGTAGATCGACTGGTAAATTGAGAGCTTTGCCTTACGGCTCAGCTCCTTTTTCACCACGACAGACCGATGCAGAGCCCACATCACTGTGGACGCCGCACCGATCCGCCTGTCGATCTCACGCTCCATTCTTCCCTCACTCGTGAACAAGACCCCGAGATACTTGAACTCTTCCACGTGGGGCAGGATCTCTCCCCCAACCCTGAGAGGGCACTCCACCCTTTTCCGGCTGAGGACCATGCTCTCCGATTTGGAGGTGCTGATTTCCTCTCTTACCATATCCATATACCAGCTCTTTCACTTTCCTCTTGCCCACCGTTTCCATCCCCAGCATTCTTTTCCCAATGTACCCCTCATCTCACCTCTGCATGCGCCCAAAACATCTCAAACCGGCCTCTCTCACTTGGTCACCAAACTGTCGTATCTGTGTTGTCCCGACACTATACTCATTCCTAAAATCCTGCCTATCCTCATTACTCCGAGTGAAAATGGTAGTGCCTTCAACTCCACCACTTCAGTTCTGTCTCCTGCTTTCTGGTCAGTGCCACCGTCACCAAACCACACAATATGGCTGGTGTCACTGCCGTGTCGACGACCTTCCTTTTCACTCTCACAGATACTCTTCTATCACAAATCACTCCTCTTACCCTGCCTACACTCTCTTCTTCACCTCTCTGCCACACTCTTCATTGCTTCGTACCCAAGTATGTAGTTTCACCTACTTTCCCCACCTCTGCTTCTTACAGTCGCACCCTTCCACCACCTTCCCTCTCATTCAAGGTGTCCCACACATGCGCATGGGAGGCAGTTAAAGAGCCTGAATGAGAGTAATTCCATGCCAAACCAGGGGGTGGCAGAGTGCGCTAACTCTTTCTCTCTCTCTTCTGCAGACCAGTTACAGGTAATTCTGCCTGCCACCCCCATTGACATCACTTCCAGTTCCGGCCCCCAGAGATGATGTCACTTCCAGTTTCGGGTACAACGACATCACTTCCATTTTCAGCACCTGGTAACCATCGACCCTGACAACCCCAATCCAACACGGCACTGCAGCCCTTCAGCATTGTAACACTTGACTCATCTCATCTCCCTGTCAGATTCACCCTGTCAGTTGGATTCCCGTAAAATAATGTGTATGAGTAACCCTCACTGATCACAATGGCACACTTAAAACTAGATAACAGAGTAGATAATATAGATAGATCATAGATAATAGAGTTGGAGTACTTAGGAGTGCTATAGTGACTTGACAAAGAGGCAAAAAAAGAAATGAGAATGACCAGGACAAACTCAAGAACCGAAGTCAAGTGTCCGGATAACGGTTGGCAACCAGAACTCAATGTACGTTTAGAAATCCACCATGTCCGGGGTTTATTTAAGCACCTTGAGCATGGGAAAGGTGCTATATAAATAAAAGGGATTATTATTATTTGCAAACTGAGAACACTGTGTCACACATGTGTAAGTAGGAGACAACTAAAGGGCCTGAATAATGGTAATTCCACACCCGACCAGGGGGCGGCGGGCTGCACTAACTGTCTTCCTCAATCCCTTGCAGACCATTCTCGGGAAATTCTGCATGGTTCCATCACGTCCGATGATGTCACTTCTGGTTCCGGGGTGCCTGCGATAACATCCCATCCGGTTTCTGGTGCCTTCGATGATATCCCATCCTGTTCTGTTGCCTCCAATGGCGTCACTTCCTTTTGCCGGGCTCCTCCAATGACATCACATCCAGTGCCTTTGACAATGTCACTTCCGGGTTCCGGCACCTCCGATGTCATCATTTCTGGTGCAGGCAAATAACGACGCCATTTTTACTGCCAAGATTCAGTTCTGTTTTGGACTGTGAACTGTAAAGACTTTCTCTAAAACTTAACCTTTTACAGCCAGGACATAATAATATATATGAGTGGCTGCCCCAAATTTTTCTGTGGCTTTTTCGTCAATTCTTCCGACAACACACGTGTACTCCGCCTTACTCCTACTGACTCTCATTCCCCATCTCTCCAGTGCGTACTTCCATCAGTAATTGAACTGATTATTAAAATTCTTCAGCAGGTTGTGACAGATAGGGGGCGCTATCGCTCCCTTGAACCCTTGTCCAAGACTCCAGACACCAAGTAAAAATCCAAATATTGAATTTATTCTTCTGCAGCAGTGCACAAAGCACCCTCTCTTCCACAATACTCATTCAATTCCACGATAATCACAATAATAAACACTCCTCCGACTCCCAGACGCATTGCCCTCCTACCACCCAGCTCAGCTCGACGCTCTGGTGTCTTTCTTAGTCTTTTATATCCCCTGACCCCGGAAGTGTTCCCACAGTCCTTCAGTTCATGATTCCTTATTACTTCCGGGTCAGATAAAAAGGCCTTCTTCACCCCGGAAGCACGTCACTTCCGCAGTCGCTTTGTCTAAGACGTACTTCCGGGTTATAGGGCACATGTGACTCTCTGGGCCTCCCTGCAGCGTCCTCTGTTGGCCCCTGGGGTATCCAGCAGGTTTGTAGAGAAAAACTCCATAGTCCATGATTCCCTGCTGGCATCCGGGGCACCTCCATGCTGCAGGGAGAGCTCCATCTGGCGGCCTGGGGGTATTGGCCATGACGACAAGCCGGTCATAGACCACAAGGTTTCTTTTCTCTTTCTTTCTCATATGCTCAATGCTTTTTGCAATTTGTGAAACTGTCGTCATGCCGGGTGCCACCAGCCTGTTTCCAGCTCATGGCTCAGCTCAGGGTTCTATTGGTCCCGCAGTGGTCGCTTCACCTTTGGGTGTGTGTGTGTGTGAACTTAGCTTAGTGATGGGGTTAGAAGATCAGAGCATTAAAATCATGATTCTTTTTTTGGTGTGTGTTTTATTATTAATTATGGGCTTTTCCCAGTCAAGGCTGTGCAGTACAAGCCATAGAAGATGTGCAAAAAGTCTTGGAGCATTTTCTCCCTTAAAGGTTGTAGCGGTAGTGACGACACTCAGGTTCAAACTGTCTAAAAACAGTGACTTGTTTATTTTATCATGGGGACCCCAAGAACACATCCAGCCTTGACTCGGCTCGCACACTCACAACAAGAGACACATAAACCAGCTGCCCAAATGATTTGATAATAAAGAGTATATTAAACAAATCAGACACAAAATAAACAAGTAATATAACCAAAGCACACCCAAATCCTCCAAAAGGCGCTAATTATTGAACAGCCAGCAGACAAATAACATTTAGTGAAGAACTGAGTACATAATGGCTAACGATAGACACTCACAATTCACTCCACTGACATTCCAGTTCCATAACTGGGTAAACTGCATTGAGATGCCAAGTGAACAGTTTCCTGAATGTTGTGAAGGTTTTGTCCTACCATGTGAAGATCTGTAGAAGTTGGGAGGAATCCCGCAGACGAAGACGTATACCAACACAGGCGTGATCACACAAACAAGCGAGCGAGCACAGGACCAGCACATAACTCTGGAATGAAACTGTAATCCAACGGGCGAATAGTAATCCGGAGGCGAGGGGAAGTGAAGTGGGAGACACAAAAGATGGACGATTGACCTTTTTTGCCGACTGCTTCTGGTGCAATTTTAAAGTCTTTATTTCCCACAGCAACATCCAAAGCTAGAGATGTTGAATTAAAATTGACATTTTGGTCTAAAAATCAAATGAAGTATTTAAAATATTTTTATCAAATACATTAATATTACATTATTAGAATAGACATTAATGCATTTGCTTGTGATGTTTTTGTTTTTACTAACTGAAACAAAAATAATAACACCAATAACATAAACTTCCTATTCCTGCTTGTGATCAAACTCAAGAGAATGGAGCTGTGGTGGCACGTTGTGTACCGGGTAGTGTGCAGGCCTAAACTGGTCTGGTCTGGTCTGGTCTGGTCTGGTCTGGTGGGAGCGCACATAAGCAAACCGTCTGTGTGCTGCCACAGAGAATAGCATCCTGTTTGTGGATTTGCATGTCAAGTTAGGTTTACTACAATATGGTTGTGCCCGAGGCAATTTCAAGTCAAAATGTTAATGTTTTTAATTAAATGATTAAATTAATTTTACATGTTAATTCTATTACTTAATTCTACTAATGAATTCAAATTTTACAAATATATTCAATAAAAACTTTTTTAAATCTGTTTTTTAAAAACTGACAAACCCTACTATCTATCTATCTATCTATCTATCTATCTATCTATCTATCTATCTATCTATCTATCTATCTATCTATCTATCTATCTATCTATCTATCTATCTATCTATCTATTATATGGTGCCTTTCATTCCTATCTATCTATCTATCTATCTATCTATCTATCTATCTATCTATCTATCTATCTATCTATCTATCTATCTATTATATGGTGCCTTTCATTTCTATCTATCTATCTATCTATCTATCTATCTATCTATCTATCTATCTATCTATCTATCTATTATATAGTGCCTTTCATTCCTATCTATCTATCTATCTACCTATCTATCTATCTATCTATCTATCTATCTATCTATCTACCATATAGTGCCTTTCATATCTATTGTTATAGACGGCACACATGGGCCGGCATACCAGCTAGGATGGAGCATAGTGCCTTAACTGGACGGGAGGCCAGTCTCTTGATGCCACAAGAAACAGGGCAATTATCATCCTGTACATTCAGAGGACAGGCAGAAGATGATAATGTGACAGTAGGTACACTGGCACCGTGGCTAGGTTGGACCAAGGAACAATACCCAGCCAGGAAGCCAATATAATGGAAGGACAGTTGGGAGACAACCTGACAGGGCTATAGGCTTCCCCAAGACAATAGGGGGCAGCTTCCTTGGGAAGTTCATCATATTACCTGTGCAGCACTCTGGGTATTGTAGTTCCATAGAACAGCCATGTTGAGTTCCTTGGGGGCCACCAGGAGATGCTGCAGCGATTCTGCATCCCTGTTTTATGGGACTTCCATTCGACTTGGAAGTACTCCCATCTGGCTATGCCGTAGCACTGGAAGTATTCCTAGATAAAAGAAGCTGCTCATCCTCATCCAGGAGAGTTGGTGTCAGGTGGAAGGAGGACAAAGCTCATCTGGATGTGTGGAGGAGAAGAAAGAGAGATATAATAGAGGAATGATGTGTATTGCGAGCCTATCTATCTATCTATCTATCTATCTATCTATCTATCTATCTATCTATCTATCTATCTATCTATCTATCTATCTATCTATCTGGTGCTTGGTATAGTATAATGCCGGATGTGTGAAAAGGGCTAATTGCCCAATTAACTTCAATTTAGTTTATCTTGCTGTATAAACCTGCAGTGTTGCTAAGTGCATGGCTAGCAGACTATACAGAGGAAATGTCTCCTAAAGGAACGGGATCTATTTGTTGTACACAGACTGTGGTACAGCACATTAGGGGTTGTCACACACATGGGAGGCAGCTGAAGGGTCTGAATAGTGACTATTCCATGCCTGACCAGGGGTGGCAAGGTGTTGACTTTTTCGCTCAATCCTTTGCAGGCCATTCACGGGAAATCCCAAAGAGTTCCGGCACCCGTGATGACATCATTTTCCTGCCGTGATGACATCACTTCCGTTTTTTCCGGCACCTGTGATGACATCCCTTCCCGGGTTTTTCTAGTGTACCATGATGACGTCACTTCCGGTTCCAGTGCCCCGTGATGACTTCACTTCCTGTCCCGATGGCATCACTTACAGTCCAGACCTTTAAAGCCACCATTTTTGCCACACGTCTTCAGTTCTGTTTTAGTCTTGAACCTGAACACTACTCATCTAAAACAAACCCATTTTGCAGCCAGGGCATAATGTACGGGTGGCTGCCCCAAACCTTTTTGATGTCTTCTGTCTATTCTTGTGACAGGGTCCATAATATGGGGTGTCTGTAAATAAAAGCAGTGCAGCTCAGGCTGTGTGGGTGTGCACAATCTTGTGGCCCCCGGGTGTTTAATGGGGAGATTGGGCTAATCGCGTTCGCATATGAGAGTACTTTTGGTTTCAGTTTCTTCATTGACTCTGTGGGTCATAATTTGGACACAGCGCCCATCGGAGGATAAGAAGATTGGGTAGGTTAGAAAGTGGATCAGGAAAAAAAAAGAAAAACAAGGATTATGACAGTATCAGGAGTGAAGCCAGCATGGTGGAGAGGAGACAGAGCTGTTGACGGTGCTTCAGGGGCAGGTCACTCCCATTGAGCATTTTGGAGGAGACGGCAGTGATCAAGTGTACTGGGACTGGTCTTGTTTGCATTTTCCTGACACATATTTTGGGACTCCTTGGTGGCCGTTATGGGGTTTCTGAGGTCGAGGAACACTGAGCTGGTCTTATCTTGGTTCTTGACTAAGATATCATTTTTTAAGGTCTTATCACTGTGCCATTTTGAATACTGATGGGTGGTGCCATCTTGGTGATTGGCAACCTCCCAGAAGTCCCCAGGAGCATGCTGGCATGACGTCATCGCCCCATTAAAGGGTCATATTATGCACTGTTGTGGTGGCCGTGTTTGGATTAAACTAAGACACAATGTGCACTTCTCTGTATTTTCATTCTTTGTGTTTTGATTCACTGTCGGGCTTACGATTTTGATTCTTGTCTCACATGTCTGGTTTTTGACCGCAGCACGTATTCTGGTTTGTTCCTGTTTCATTTTCTGATCCCAAACTAAAAATCATACTGCTTCAGCAGGGCGGATTACTCCCAGGGTCCTGCTGGACTGCAGATTGCTAGCAGGATGATGGAGGTCCGGCTTCAAGCATCCCAACGGCGACCAGCTGAGGTGGCTAGGATGGGTTGGGGTTCATCTGCTGCAAAACCTGAGAATGGCAAACTGGGGAGACGACAGGGAAAGAAAGATACGCTGGGCTGCGTGGAGATTAGGAATCCAATGTCTGACCATCCCTATAGTTGAATTTTAACATTTTATTGTCATTTTTTTTATCCCCACAAATATTGCCCAGTCTGTCAATGGCCCGGGTTCAAGAGGAGAGTACCAGCTGTGGTGAACCTGAGCATCACACAAACGCCTCACTTTTTACACTTTGTGTTATTTTCCAGCCTTGCGCTCAACACATTTTAATGTATTTTTTTTCCTCGTCAAACAGTACTCAATAGCCCAAACTGACAAAGGAAGAACAGGAACAATTTCTGGAAATGTATTAAAAACTAGGGGCCAAAGCCAGGAGGAGCTCTCCCGACAGCAGGATCGTGCCCCAAGGTCCAGCAGGGCCTCATGGACCTTGTAGAGTTTATACGCAGCCCTGCTGGATACCCTGGGGGCCACCGGGAGTCGCTGTAGGGGGGCTCGTGGGCTCTTATGTGCCCTATAACCCGGGAGTACGTCACGGTCACGTGACAGGAAGAAACGACGTGCTCCCGGGTTGAAGAAAAAGGACTGTTTACCCTGACCCGGAAGGAATAAGGAACTGTGGACTGATTGGGCAGGAACACCTCCGGGTCAGGGGCTATAAAAGGACTCTGGGAAAGTGAAGACACTGAGCTGAGCTGGGAGGTAGAGGGGCGAAGTGTCTGGGCGAGGAGGAGAGAATATTATTGTAGTGGTGTTTAATTTATGAGTAGTGTGGAGTGTGTTTTGTGCACATTATTGTTAATTAATAAAAAGTCTGGGACTTTTATCCAGTGTCTGGAGTCGTACCTGAGGGTTGGAGAGGTGGAGAAGAGCCTCACTGTCACAACGTTCACACCTGTGTCTGCACCCATTTGGGGCCTGCACGCTCCGGGACTCGATTATTTATTTAAAATCACATTTCACCATGGACCTCTCATCACCTCTCCCAACGATAGGTGGGCTGAAACACCAGCGAGTATAAAGCAAAAGAGCCCATCACAGAGGGGCTAGATGAGCGTGTCCCAAAATGATGGATCTCACTGGCCATCTGTGGCTCGACTTGAGTAGGTGTGCTGCTTATTATTTATCAAATCTACCAAAAACCAACAGACAGGAATAATCAGAGGTACCGAGGGCGAGCTCTCCGATGCGGCAGCTGACGTGCACATCCTTAATGGATGGCTTTCTCACGGACCTCTAACCCCACTGCCGCTAGCCCACTCAATCACTAATCCTGACTTACGGCTGCTGCTTCACTGGGACGCCATCATCGGAGACTGAGGAGTTCATTAATTGATAAATGAGTGCTGCACTCTGGCTGAAGAAAACAGAAATCCTGAAGTGTGGGCTGGTGAGGGATTTGGGGGTTGGGGGCTTCCTGGTTATTTTTTTTAATCTGTTTTAAATTGCTCCAGTGTTTGTAGCCTAGGTGGAGATATCTACTGCAGCCCACCATTACTCACTCCCAAAATAACATTACATTTTCATACCCTCTTAATCTAATGGAGGGGTTATGTGGGTTTGTGTTTGTTCCTTGGAGATTCTGATAATTTGTATGTCTCCCCAGAGGTTTTCATACAAATCAAATTCAAACTCAATCACATATTTATCACAATAAAAATGTATTGATGTCTTGCTGTAACACCATTTTGGTTTTTTTGCTGGGCATTTCCATTTTAGAGTTTATCCATCCATCCATCCTCTTCCGCTTATCCGAGTTCGGATCGCGGGGGTAGCAGCTTAAGCAGAGATGCCCAGACTTCCCTCTCCCCGGCCACTTCTTCCAGCTCTTCCGGGAGAATCCCAAGGCGTTCCCAGGCCAGTCGGAAGACATAGTCCCTCCAGCGTGTCCTGGGTCTTCCCCGGGGCCTCCTCCCAGTTGGACGTGCCCGGAACACCTCACCAGGGAGGTGTCCTGATCAGATGTCCGAGCCACCTCATCTGAATTCCTCTGGATGCGGAGGAGCAGCGGCTCTACTCTGAGCCCCTCCCGGATGACTGAGCTTCTCACCTTATCTTTAAGGGAAAGCCCAGACACCCTGCGGAGGAAACTCATTTCAGCCGCTTGTATTCACGATCTCGTTCTTTCAGTCACTACCCATAGCTCATGACCATAGGTGAGGGTAGGGGCGTAAATCGACTGGTAAATTGAGAGCTTTGCCTTACGGCTCAGCTCCTTTTTCACCACGACAGACCGATGCAGAGCCCACATCACTGCGGACGCCGCACCGATCCGCCTGTCGATCTCACGCTCCATTCTTCACTCACTTGTGAACAAGACCCTGAGATACTTAAACTCCTCCACTTGGGGCAGGATCTCGTCCCCAACCCTGAGAGGGCACTCCACCCTTTTCCGGCTGAGGACCATGCTCTCGGATTTGGAGGTGCTGATTCTCATCCCAGCCGCTTCACACTCAGCTGCGAACCGATCCAGAGAGAGCTGAAGATCACGGCCTGATGAAGCAAACAGGACAACATCATCTGCAAAAGCAGTGACCCAATCCTGAGTCCACCAAACCGACCCCTTCAACACCCTGGCTGCGCCTAGAAATTCTGTCCATAAAAGTTATGAACAGAATCGGTGACAAAGGGCAGCCCTGGCGGAGTCCAACTCTCACTGGAAACGGGCTCGACTTACTGCCGGCAATGCGGACCAAGCTCTGACACCGGTTGTACAGAGACCGAACAGCTCTTATCAGGGGTCCGGTACCCCATACTCCCGAGCACCCCCACAGGATTCCCCGAGGGACACGGTCGAACGCCTTTTCCAAGTCCACAAAACACATGTAGACCGGTCGAGCAAACTCCCATGCACCCTCCAGGACTCTGCTAAGGGTGAAGAGCTGGTCCACTGTTCCGCGACCAGGACGAAAACCACACTGTTCCTCCTGAATCCGAGGTTCGACTATCCGATGGACCCTCCTCTCCAGAACCCCCGAATAGACTTTTCCAGGGAGGCTGAGGAGTGTGATCCCTCTGTAGTTGGAACACACCCTCCGTCCCCCTTTTTAAAGAGGGGGACCACCACCCGGTCTGCCAATCCAGAGGCACTGTCCCCGATGTCCATGCGATGTTGCAGAGATGTGTCAACCAAGACAGTTCTACAACATCCAGAGCCTTAAGGAACTCCGGGCGTATCTCATCCACCCCCGGGGCCCTGCCACCAAGGAGTTTTTTGACTACCTCGGTGACTTCAGTCCCAGAGATGGGAGAGCCCACCTCAGAGTCCCCAGGCTCTGCTTCCTAATTGGAAGGCATGTTAGTGCGATTGAGGAGGTCTTTGAAGTACTCCTCCCACCGACCCTAACGCCCCGAAGTCGAGGTCAGCAGCACCATCCCCACTATATACGGTGTTGACACTGCACTGCTTCCCTCCTGAGACGCCAGACGGTGGACCAGAATCTCCTCGAAGCCCTCCGAAAGTCGCTCTCCATGGCCTCCCAAACTCCTCCCATGCCCGAGTTTTTGCCTCAGCAACAACTGAAGCCGCATTCCGCTTGGCCTGCCGGTACCTATCAGCTGCCTCCAGAGACCCACAGGACAAAAAAGTCCTATAGGACTCCTTCTTCAGCTTGACGGCATCCCACACCGCCGGTGTCCACCAACAGGTTTGGGGATTGCCGCTGCGACAGGCACCGACCACCTTGCGGCCACAGCTCCGGTCAGCCGCCTCAACAATAGAGGCACGGAACATGGCCCATTCGGACTCAATGTTCCCCACCTCCCTCGGACGGGTTGAAGTTCTGCCGAGGTGGGAGTTGAAGCTACTTCTGACTGGGGACTCTGCCAGCCGTTCCCAGCAGACCCTCACAACACGTTTGGGCCTACCAGGTCTGACCGGCATCTTCCCCCACCATCGAAGCCAACTCACCACCAGGTGGTGATCAGTTGACAGCTCCGCCCCTCTCTTCACCTGAGTGTCCAAGACATATGGCCGCAAGTCCGACGACACGACCACAAAGTCGATCATCGACCTGAGGCCTAGGGTGTCCTGGTGCCAAGCGCACATATGAACACCCTTATGCTTGAACATGGTGTTCGTTATGGACAATCCGTGGCGAGCACAGAAGTCCAATAACAAAACACCGCTCGGGTTCAGATCGGGGGGGCCATTCCAGAACTGATTCTCTTTTTGCCTCCTCCAGTCTCCCACCAGTTTCTCAGACATAGCGAATTTTGTTGCAGCAGCGTAGTTACCAATTTCTTTCGCCACTTCAACGACATTTAATTTAAAACCAGCTTCATATTTTCTTCTGATTGAATGCTCCATCATAGATAAGGGATGCTCTCAAGATAAAGGAGTATGAGGGGGTTAGATACAAAAAACTCTAAACAGTGCAAACGTCACTTCAGAATAGTCCGGGTATTACAGTATGGTCACGTAGGCACAATACATAGATATTGCTCCGCGGTTACTCTCCCAGTTGGGCGTTAGCATATCATAATCTCTTGGACCAATAGTGTAAGTTTTCCACATTCGACTTATACGACCGACATTATAAAATACCGGAAATTATACGATGAAATCAACTACCGACTTATCCGAGGGAGAACTTAAACACGAGTATATACGGTGTTTCAAGGTTTCCCAAGCAAGCAACCTCTATTGTTAATTGTGGACTATTTCCTAATATTGAATACTCAAACTAGAAGAAGTGGCAGTTCAGGGTGTGGCGTGTAGGTGGGTGCAGAATTGGCTCAGACAGAGGAAGCAGAGGGTGATGGTGTGAGGAACCTCATCAGAACTGGGTGACGTTAAGAGTGGTGATCAGCAGGGGGCAGTGTTGGGGCTGCTGCTCTTTTAAATATATAGAAATGATTTGGATAGGAATATAAATAACAAACTGGTGAAGTTTGCAGATGATACCAAGAAGCCGTTATATCATCACAGAAGGACTTGGACAGCAGACAGGTTGGGAAGGTTTGTGGCAGATGAAAGTTAATGTCAGTAAATGTAAAGAATTACACGTAGGAAGAAAAAATGTGAGGTTTGAATACACAATCGGGGGTTCTGAAAATTGGAAGTCCACCTTATGAGAAGGAGTTAGGAGTCGTAGTGGACTCTAAGTTATCAACTGCCAGACAAGCCATTAAGAAGGCTAACAGGTTATATAGCGCCTTGATGTGTGGAGTACAAGTCACAGGAGGTTCTGCTCAGTCTTTACCATACTGTCTTGCATGCCGGCGTAAACGATATAAGGCACCGACAATCAGAAATCCTGAAGGCTGACTTCGCAGCTCTGATTAGAGACACGAAGGAGAGGACCCCATCGGCAAAGATCTTCGTTTCGGGTCCACTACCTCTCGTCAGACGATCCAACGAGTACTACAGTCGTCTGCTAGGGTTGAACAACTGGCTACAGGGTTTCTGCAAGAAGAAGGATGTCGGCTTCATCAACAATTGGAATCTCTTCTTGGAAAGGCGCGTCTCTTCAAGCGTGATGGCCTGCATCCGAACAGTTTCGGCGCCCGGGTCCTCTCCGAAAACATATCGAAGGTAATTCGTTTTTCTTGACTATCTATCTCTGCTCTTAACCCCTTCCGAAATAATACTGCTGTGCCAGGACATGATGAATGTTTAATAGAGTCTTCCGTTAAAGTTCACACCATTAATACTGTAATAAGCAATCTCAATGCACGTAGAAAACCTAGGAAATACGGCATAAACTCCAATAATCTAATTAAAATCACTATTTTAGAGGAACAATGTATTAAAACTATAAAAACAGATCGCAGATTAAACAAAAATATACACAGAGCGCTAATAATAATAATTTAGTTCCTATTCCAAATAACAATAACGCACATAGTACTCATCTCTGCACCTCCGAAACATTAAATATGGCACTATTAAATGTCAGAGCTTTAACTAACAAAACGTTTTTTATCAACGATCTTATTAGTGATAAAAATAGATCTTATTGCACTAAATGAAACGTGGTTGAATTCAGATGCCGCGTCAGTTTTAATCGAATCTGCGCCTCCGGATTACAGTTTTACTCATTCAAACCGCCAGGGAAAAAGGGGCGGATTGGCTAACATTTACTCGAGCCGATTAAAATGTAAAGATGTCAGTTTTGGTAAGTTCAAGTCCTTTGAGTATCTCGCCGTTGTTATTCATGGAGATTCTCAAGTTCTAATACTATCCGTGTATAGACCTCCTAAATATAACGCGTCGTTTTTTGAGGAATTCTCTGACTTAATGTCAATTTTAATTACTAATTATGACACACTCCTAATAGTTGGCGACTTTAATTTTCATATAGATAATCAGTGTGATCTAAAAGTAAAAGAATTTATGAACCTCCTGGATTCTTTTGATTTGAGACAACTCATAAATCAGCCTACACATAAAGCAGGTCATACATTAGACTTAGTGATTACTAAAGGACTGAAAGTTGATATAAAACAGATCATTGATATTGGTCTATCAGACCATTTTCTTCTACTTTTTAATATAGAAATAATGATAAAAACACTCATGAGAAGCATATTGTTAAAAACGCTTCTTTGATTCGCAGCAGCTTTAAAACTTACAAACATTTTAAGCAATCAGTCCGTTTATAGTGCCAGCTATAATAGCGAGGACAATGTAAATAGTAAGGTGGAAAGATTTAATTCTAAAGTGAGAGCTGCTGTTGACATAGTTGCACCTGAAAAGACAGTGAAAAAATCTTCTAGCATTGGTATACCATGGAAGACCCAAAGAGTGTCTGATTTAAAGAGAACATGCCGTAGAGCTGAGCGTCAATGGAGGAAGACTAAACTTACTATCCACCACGAAATATTAAAAGTCAAAATAACAGAATACAATAACACTGTCCGTCTTGAGAGACGCTGCTATTTCTCTAATATTATAAATAACAATGCTAGTAATCCTAGAGTCTTATTTTCAACAATTGATCGCCTACTAAACCCAGGTAGCTCAAAGGAATGCCTCCTAAGTGCTTCCAGTGAAACCTGTGAGGCTGTCGCTGTATTTTCAATCAAAAATTAATGATATTAGAAATAACATAGTATATCTCCCCAACACTAAGGATCCCCTAAACCCCAACATCCTGTTATAAACAAATTAAACTCTTTCACTAGGATAGATTTACCTGATTTACAAAAATAATATCTCAATTAAAACCCTCCACCTCGTCCTTGACCCGATACCAACAAGGTTTTTCAAAGAAGTATCAGGCGTGCTAATTGATAATGTTCTTGACATAGTAAATTCGTCACTAGATACTGGGGTCTTCCCAGACTGTCTTAAGACTGCTGTAGTTAAACCCCTACTTAAGAAACATAATCTTGACCCTCGCTCTTGAAAATTTTAGACCCATCTCTAACCTGCCCTTCTTAAGTAAAGTTCTAGAGAAGGCAGTCATTATGCAGTTAAATGACCACCTAAATAAACATGCTATTCTTGATAAATTTCAGTCAGGTTTTAGAACAAATCACAGCACAGAAACTGCACTCGTTAAAGTAGTAAATGACTTTGGGTAAATGCAGACAGAGGCCATTTATCTGTTCTCATCCTCTTAGATCTGAGTGCTGCATTTGACACCATTGATCACAACATTCTTAGAAATCGCCTTAGTCAATGGGTGGGCCTCTCTGGCAGTGTCTTAAATTGGTTTGAATCCTACCTGACAGGGAGAAAATATTTTGTTAGTTGTGGGAATTACAACTCAAGACACATGATATCCAATATGGTGTTCCACAAGGCTCTATCCTGGGTCCGCTGTTATTCTCAATCTACATGCTTCCGTTAGGTCAGATTATCTCAGGGCACAACGTGAGCTACCACAGCTATGCTGATGACACACAGCTGTACTTATCAATAGCACCTGATGACCCGATTCTATTGATTCACTAACACAATGTCTGACTAGTATCTCAGAATGGATGAATAGTAATTTTCTCAAGTTAAATAAAGAGAAAACTGAAATTTTAGTGATCAGCAATAATGGATACAATGAGGCTATTAGAAATAAACTGGATACATTAGGATTAAAAGTCAAGACGGAGGTAAAAAGCTTAGGGGTGATTGTTGACTGTAATCTGAATTTTAAATCACATATTAATCAGATCATTAGGACAGCATTTTTCACTTAAGAAACATAAGTAAAGTTAGACCTCTTATATCACTGAAAGATGCTGAGAAATTAGTTCACGTTTGTTTTCAGTCGACTAGATTACTGTAACGCACTCCTCTCAGGACTACCCAAAAAGATATAAATCGTTTGCAACTAGTGCAGAATGCAGCTGCTAGAATCCTAACTAGGAAAAGAAAATCAGAACACATTACTCCAGTTTTGATGTCACTACACTGGTTACCTGTGTCATTCAGAATTGACTTTAAAATTCTGCTTATGGTTTATAAAGCCTTAAATAATCTCGCCCCATCTTATATATCGGAATGTCTGACACCTTATATTCCAAATCGTAACCTCAGATCCTCAAATGAGTGTCTCCTTAGAATTCCAAGAACAAAACTTAAAAGAAGTGGTGAGGCGGCCTTCTGCTGTTATGCACCTAAAATCTGGAATAGCCTGCCAATAGGAATTCGCCAGGCTGATACAGTAGAGCACTTTAAAACACTGCTGAAAACACATTACTTTAACATGGCCTTTTTATAACTTCATTTTAATCGTAATTTAACTTAATCCTGATACTCTGTATGTTCAATTCATCATAACAACTATTCATGGTGGCTCTAAAATCGGTACTGACCCCTACTCTCTTTTCTGTTTCTTTTTCCGGTTTCTTTGTGGTGGTGGCCTGCGCCACCTCCACCTACTCAAAGCTTCATGATGCTCCAACAATGATGGACGGATTAAAAGGAAGAAGTCTACGTGACCATCATCATCATCAAGCCCTTCCGTGAGAACCCTAAATCCAAAGAGGACTGTTTCATTTATGTTAGGTAGAATGCCCAGAGGGGACTGGGCGGTATCATGGTCTGGAATCCCTACAGATTTTATTTTTTCTCCAGCCGTCTGGAGTTTTTGTTTTTCTGTCCCCTGGCCATTGAACCTTACTCTTATTCGATGTTAATGTTGATTTATTTTTTATAATTATGTCTTTCATTTTTCTATTCTTTAATATGTAAAGCACTTTGAGCTACTGTTTGTATGAAAATGTGCTATATAAATAAATGTTGTTGTTGTTGTTGTTGTTTATAACAAACTGGTAAGGCCTCATCTGGAGTACTGGGTGCAGTTTTGGTCTGCAGCCTGCAAAAAGGACATAACAGCACAGAAGAAAGTTCAGAGAAGAGCAACTCGGCGGATTCCACGGCTACAGGGGATGAGTTATGAAGAAAGATTAAAAGAGCTGAGCCTTCACAGTTTAAGCAGAAGAAAATGTAATGTCAATAAATGTTAATTATTAGACATAGGAAGATAAAATCAGAGGTTTGAATACACAAAGGGGGGTCTGAAAAAGGAGAGTCCACCTTATGAAGAGGAGTTAGGAGTCATAGTTGACTCTAAGCTATCAACTGCCAGACAAGCCATGAAGAAGGCTAACAGGTTATATAGCGCCTTGATGTGTGGAGTACAAGTCACAGGAGGTTCTGCTCGAGCTTTATAACACACTGGTGAGGCCTCATCTGGAGTCCTGGGTGCAGTTTGGGTCTCCAGGCTACAAAAAGGACATAACAGCACTGGAGAAGGTTCAGAGAAGAGCGACTAGGCTGATTCAGGGCTACAGGGGATGAGTTATGAGAAAAAATGAAAAGAGCCGAGCCTTTACAGTTTAAACAAAAGGAGATTAAGAGGAGACCTGAGTGAAGTGTTTAGAAATTATGAAGGGAATTAGTCCAGTGGATTGAGACGGGGAGTTCATCAAGATCACAGGGGGCACAGTTGCAAACTTGTTAAGAGCAAATTTCGCACAAACATTAGGAAGTTTTTCTTTACACAGAGAACGATAGACACTTGGAATAAGCGACCAAGTAGTGTGGTGGACAGTAAGACTTTAGGGACTTTCAAAACTCGACTTAATGTTTTTTTGGGAGAATTAAGTGGATAGGACTGGCGAGCTTTGTTGGTCTGAATGGCCTGTTCTCATCTAGAGTGTTCTAATGCTCTAATCACGCTTGTCAGCCAACACTTTGTTCCCATGTTTGGAGGCTGCATGTTCAAAGAGATACGGTGGGCTAGCGCACTGCCCAGGGTTTGTTTCCTGCCTTGCGCCCTGTGTTGGCTGGGATTGGCTCCAGCAGACCCCCGTGACCCTGTAGCAGGTTGTATAATGGATGGATATTCAAAGAGAAGGTATAAAAACCAGAAAACTACATGGAACCCAGAGAGCTCACCTGCAGACGGATGGGAGACATCGCTCCTCCCCGTGCCTAGGACAACGTGCTTTCCCACACTCTGTCTTGAAGTTGGACAAGGAAACCCCGACTGCATCTACTTTGGCGAGGTAATGCTCTCTTTCGAGCGTTATATTCTTGTGAGTGTTAGGGCTATGTTAAACAGAAGCTAGTATAATATTTCCCTTTAGTGTTACTGATTCTTTATTCCATACAGAATCACCGCCGTACCGCTAAGGAGAGATAATCTTTATGCTCTGTATATTGTTGGGTTAGTAATGACTGCAATCTCTAATGAACCTCTTCCCAGGGTGCATGCACACCCTGCTGGATACAATTATTAATTTAATTGGTGTTGCAGATGGGATCAACCAATTATGGCTGATAAAACGTTTTCATGTAATTTTCTAGCCTGCTTAGTCCTGAACAGGGTCACAGGGGGATACTGGAGTCCATCCCAGCTAGCAAATGGCGCAAGGCAGGAACAAACCCTGGATCATCGGGCAGATACACATACAGCACACTGTGGACTATGGCCAGCAGCTTATCCCGGCCAAGACCCCCAAGCCGCCAGATGGAGCCCTCCCTGCAACGTGGAGATGCCCCGAATTCCAGCAGGGCATCATGGACTACGGAGTTTCAATACACCACCCTGCTGGATAACGTCGGGGCCGCCAGGGCATGCTGCCGGGAGACACAGGGACGTTTGGTTTTTGGACAGGTCACAAGGACGGAAGAAATAAAGTGCGAAGAAAAGAAGAGTTGTGATCTGACCCGGACTGCGGGTTCAGAAGCACTTCCGGGTCACGGACTATAAAAGGACTGTGGGAACTCCCAGACGGTGAGCTGAGCTGTGTGGAAGGGTGGCGACGCGTCTGGGAGAGTGGAGGAATTGTTTATTATGTATTGGATTTATTTAATGAGTATTGTGGAGTGGAGGGTGCTTTGTGCACTACTGTTTATTAATAAAGTCAACTATTGGGCTTTTACCTGGTGTCTGACGGATTGTCCAAGGGTTCAAGAGGACGATAGTGCCCTCTGTCTGTCACAGCACATACACACAGGTACGGCCAATTCAGGATTGCCAATCCACCTAACTTGAATGTCTTTGGATTGCTGGAGGACACGCGCACAGATTCGAAGAGAACATGCAAACTCCATGCAGGGAGGACCTTCAGGATGCAAACCCTGTGAAGCAGCAGTGCTATCACTGAGCCTCCATGCTGCCCCCTGATTAAACAGTCTGCTTAAAACAGAAAGCACAAATGGGTGTCCATAATAGGCATGCAGCAGGGGCGTAACCGCAGTAGAAAAAGTATTTTCACAGCAACTCCACTACTACTAAGTAACGGACGTGTGTTCGATAATAATCCGTGGCGCCCCCGATGTTCTCATTAGATCTTCCAGTATGTCATAAATCCGCTGACAGCGGTTTATGATGTTTAATTTATACTATAATCCAATATCAATTAAATTCATCCATCCATCCATTATCCAACCTGCTATATCCTAACACAGGGTCACGGGGGTCCAGCCGACACAGGGTGCAAGGCAGGAATCAAACCTCTGGGCAGGGCGCCAGCCTACCACAGGGCACACACACCCACCCACACACCAGGGACAATTTAGAATCGCCAATCCACCTCACCAGCATGCCTTTGGACTGTCGGAGGAAACCCAGGCAGACACGGGGAGAACATGCAAACTCCACGCAGGGAGGACCCGGGAAGCGAACCTCAGGTCTCCTAACTGCGAGGCAGCAGCGCTACCCACTGTGCCACATCAATTAAATCCTGACAACTATATACAAGGTTTGCGTGATGCAACCCGACGATAAGAAATTAAACCAGACAAACAAACCACCAGACCGGAGAGCACAAAGCCGCTGCGTCTGACTGTGCCGCCATCTTGCCAGTTTACTTTCGGAGCATGACTGTAAGCGTGTAGGGAAGATATAAACGTTTCAAATATACGGGAAGAAAATCCCAACTTAAAACGACTGATCTGTTCATTGAGACAATATGAAAATGAACGTTTTCAGCATCATTGGTAAGTAATGATGAGCAAATCTGGCAAGTTTGATTCGTATACAGTTTTGTAACAATTCGTTTTGGAGGCAATTTCACAACTTCCAAACTCACTAAAGACTTGGGTGAAAGACGAGGAATATTGCTCCCTAAAGCCTTGTTCCCACTTCCGTATTTACCTGTGTCTATTTCTGCAGCTGACTAACACATAATCCATACCACTTTGGTAAAATAAATCTTATTGATACCTGTCGTTCACATATGTTTTTTAAAAAATGTACACGTTACTCATACAAAGCCAGTTACTTTCACAGTAACCAGAAAAATTTCTGCCACCAAACCTTGTGGTAACTGCCTTATCCTAGTTGATAATATGCACATTGGTTTAGTAGAGGTCTTTATTTAAATACTATGACAAGCAGGCGCATGCAGAATAAATGTATTAACACTCTGAATGTGAGTTACGAGTTAAGTCCTACCTCATCGATCCTGTGAGAACGTGACGTACGAGAGAAATCAGACAGCTTGCTGCCGAGCTTTGCTGCTACACCCTAGCTACTGTGGTCCCCGGCTTGTGCCTCCTCCAGACCGCGAGGGGCGTCCGTCCAGGTTGTGTTGGGGGCCTCGGGTACAGGGCTTAGAAGCCCAGCCCTGTAGGGGCCTGTGGCCACTGCCAGGCGGCGCCCTGGAGCCTGAGGAACCGGAAGTGCTGGGGGGAAGACTTATTGTGGCGCCCGGAGAGTTGCCGGGAGGACAGCCGGCACTTCCGTCACGCTGGGGCGTGGCCAAGGAAGGAATGCCGGAAACACCTGGTGCTCATCCGGGAGCAGGATATAAGGGGCCGCCTCCCTTCAGTCGAGAGCGGAAGTCGGGTGGAAGAGGACGGAGCTAGCGGGAGGACTGGAGGCGGCCAGAAAAGAGAGAGAGAGAGAGAGGCATTGTAAGGCCTGGAGTTGGAGAATCGGTGCAAGAGGCACTGGGGAGTTGAGCGCGGGACCTGTAAATATTGTAAAATAAACGAGTGTGTGGTGAAGCCAACGATGTCTGTCTGCATGTGTCCGGGTTCAAGTCCACACTACCTACTACCATATATACTCGTAGAGAAGTTCTCCCGCGGAGAACTCTGGGCTTGATTTTACATTATAATTTCTGGTATTTTATAATGTCGCTCATATAAGTCGAATGCAGAAAACTCACGCTATTGGTCCAAGAGATTACGATATGCTAACGCCCACCTGAGAGAGTCACCGCGGAGCACACGGCCTTGTTTGCTGTCTATTGTGCCTACGTGACCATGCAGTAATACCCAAACTACTCCGAAGCAACGTCTGCACTGATTTGTGTTTTGTGTATCTCACAAAATGAGTATTTGTGTATCACATATGAGGATACAGATTTGTTCAAAAACATCAAAAACAAAGTAAAAGTAATGAACATAAATGAAAAACAGCAACATCTGTCCATCGGTTACTTGTACAACCACGGCCACATTTTAGTAAAGGAGTCAGACAAGACAGACGCAGTTAGAGTCCCCGAGACCTCAGCCAACAAGCCGCCTCCCCCTTTGGACATTCTACCGCTGAGTCAGGGCTGGGCCAACCAATCAGATGAAAGGCCCGTTCAACCCAATGACTCCAGCGCCCCTTTATCTGAGGTGACTTTTCCATAGTGTTTTGTGTATCTCACACCTTCACACACTTTTATCGTAAGAGTATCCCTTACCTACGATGGAGCCTTTGATCAGAAGAAAATATGAAGCTGGTTTTAAATTAAAAGTCATTGAAGTAGCAAAAGAAATTGGTAAGTGTGCTGCTGCAACAAAATTCAATGTGTCTGAGAAACTGAGGTGAGATTGCAGGAGGCAAAAAGATGTAAAAGAAAAAATGTAAGTGTCGCATTTTTGAACAGGCGTATAAGCCAGGGTCTTATTTTATGACCGATTTTTCGATTTTTATACGAGTATATACGGAATCTTTTTGAGAAAGGTATTTGGGAAGAATAAACAACCTCTAGTTGAACCGATGACTGTGTGTGTGTCAGTTGTGTCTGGGGTTTGGGGCTCTGTGGTACCCGTCTTCCGCAATGCATAGACTTATACTGCAGTAGGCCGGAAAATAAATGGTCCGGTAGTCAATGTGTTAAAACACTTCCTGACAGGAACCCAGCTCCTCTCTTCTTCTGTGAACGGAAAGAATTTCACTGGAGGCAAAATACAATTTACTTTGCAAAAGTTCCTCTGTGACTTCAGTTTCACATGAATCATTTACATGAACAATTTATTTCTTGTATAGCCCCAAATCACACAAGGCATGTCTCAGTAGGCCCTGTTTTTATTGTCAGTCCCCGAACGTTGACTCCCTAAGAAAACATCCATCCATCCACCCATTAACCAACCCACTATATCCTAACTACAGGGTCACGGGGGTCTGCTGGAGGCAATCCCAGTCAGCACAGGGCACAAGGCAGGAAACAAACCCCGGGCAGGGTGCCAGCCCACCGCAGGGCACAGACATACACACACACACTAAGCACAATTTAGAACCACCATTGCACCTAACCTGCATGTCTTTGGGCTGTGGGAGGAAACCCACGCAGACACGGGGAGAACATGCAAACTCCACGCAGGGAGGGCCCGGGAAGAGAACCCAGGTCTCCTACCTGTGAGGCAACAGTGCTACCACTGCGCCACCGTGCCACCCCCCCTAAGAAAACAACTCCCAAAAAATATCCCTGTTCAGGGAAGAGATCTCAGGAAAGGCAATTGGGAGAGAGACTTACTTTTGGGTAGTCTGGGCGTGCAATGGTATCGAAAATGGGGTAAATACAACACACTAAACAGAACACAAGGGCGGCATGGTGGCGCAGTGGTAGCGCTGCTGCCTCGCAGTTAGGAGACCCGGGTTCACTTCCCAGCTCCTCCCTACGTGGAGTTTGCATGTTCTCCCCGTGTCTGCGCAGGTTTCCTCCGGGCGCTCCGGTTTCCTCCCACAATCCAAAGACGTGCAGGTTAGGTGGATTGGCGATTCTAAATTGACCCTAGTGTGTGCTTGGTGTGTTTGTGTGTGTGTCCTGTGGTGGGTTGGCACCCTGCCCAGGATTGGTTCCTGCCTTGTGCCCTGTGTTGGCTGGGATTGGCTCCAGCAGACCCCCGTGACCCTGTATTCGGATTCAGCGGGTTAGAAAATGGATGGATGGATAAACAGAACACAAGTAATCTACTTCATGGAGCTCGATGGCCGGTCTATCATGGCCACCTCAGAAATACAACACAACAGTAGAAACAGCTTTGTTCTTAGACAACGAAACATACCAGGTGCAGACGCAGGGTGGCATAACGGCTCTCAAGACAAAATGCAAGAATAAATTATACCACTCACTAAAGGTAGAACTATCACATATGAGGATACAGATTTGTTCAAAAACATCAAAAACAAAGTAAAAGTAATGAACATAAATGAAAAACAGCAACATCTGTCCATCGGTTACTTGTACAACCACGGCCACATTTTAGTAAAGGAGTCAGACAAGACAGACACAGTCAGAGTCCCCGAGACCTCAGCCAACAAGCCGCCTCCCCCTTTGGACATTCTACCACTGAGTCAGGGCTGGGCCAACCAATCAGATGAAAGGACCGTTTCAACCCAATGACTCCAGCGCCCCTTTATCTGAGGTGACTTTTCCATAAGCAGGCAAACAACATGGCAGTAGAGCAGTGGCACCAAGTGCCACATGAGGATACAGAGAAGAGAAACAGAACAGAGGAGAGTGAGTAACAGTTTAAAAATATCATATTACTTATATATTTTATTATTAATAACTAGCCACAGAGATGCAGTCTGCACAGCTAATCAGCAGCTCTAGTCAGGGTGTGCTAAACTGAAGTTGTGAGTCTTCAGCCTGGAAACTGAAGGGGCGCCTCTTATAGTAGCAGGCAGGCCATTCCACAACTTCAGGTCCCTGAAACTAAAAGCTCGACCTCCCACTGTTATTTTGTTAATCCTGGGTATCATAAGCAGGCCGATATCTTGAAATCTTAATGTGAGCTCTGGTTTCTAGATAATGATAAATTCAGAAAAGTAAGCAGGACTTCAGCCATTTAAGGTTTTCTAAGTTAAAAATGAGTATTTTGCCCTAAATTTAACCGGGAGCCAGTGCAAGGATGTGAGAACTGGAGTTTTGAGTTCGCACTTTCTAGTTCTTGTAGTACAGCATTTCTCAACCTTTAAGTATTTGTGACCTGAGTTTTCATAACTCACTCACTCACTCACTCATCACTAATTCTCCAACTTCCCGTGTAGGTAGAAGGCTGAAATTTGTCAGGCGTATTCCTTACAGCTTACTTACAAAAGTTAGGCAGGTTTCATTTCGAAATTCTACACGTAACGATCATAACGGTCGATAACGGTCGCATAACGCCCCGCCATGTTGAACTTTCTTATTTATGGCCCCATCTTCACGAAATTTGGTAGGCGGCTTCCCTGCACTAACCGAAACCGATGTACATACTTATTTTGATGGTATGACGCCACTGTCAGCCGCCATATTGAACTTTCCAACGTCACAAATTTTCCAACTTCCCGTGTAGGTAGAAGGCTGACCCCAACTTCAAGAAATTTGGTAGATGGCTTCCCTGCGCTAACCAAAACCGATGTACATACTTATTTCGGTGGTATGACGCCACAGTCGGCCACCATATTGAACTTTCCAACGTCACTAATTCTCCAACTTCCTGTGTAGGTAGAAGGCTGAAATTTGGCAGGCTCATTCCTTACAGCTTACTTACAAAAGTTAAGCAGGTTTCATTTCAAAATTCTACGCGTAACGGTCATAACAGTTGGCAACGTTCATCATGTTGAATTTTCTTATTCATGGCCCCATCGTCATGAAATTTGAAAGGCGGCTTTCCTGCGCTAACCAAAACCAATGTACGTACTTATTTCGGTGGAATGACGCCACTGTCGGCCGCCATATTGAACTTTCCAACGTCACTAATTCTCCAACTTCCCGTGTAGGTAGAAGGCTGAAATTTGGTACTTATTTCGGTGGTATGATGTCACTGTCGGCCGCCATATTGAACTTTTCAATGGTCTTTGTTATTTATGGGCCCATCTTCAAGAAATTTGGTATGCGGGTTCCCAACGCTAACTGAATCCTACTTACGTACATATATATGTCCATAGCCTGCAGCTCGGTCACCGTGAGGCGGCGCGTTGTCCCCATCCCAACGCCTCCCACGTTGTTGGCTGCCTGCCTATATAAGGCCGTCCGTCGCTCTGGTCTCTAAATTCCCTTCCTTGCTTTGCCATGGGATTCACGTCTCCCTGCTGATAACTACAGCCTTTTTATTTAATCCACGGTTTCTCCGCTGTTTTATTGTTCATTTATTACGATTATAGTTATTGTGTAGGTATTTTAAACTTACTTTACATTGTTCAGGTACCCATTTCCTTTATCGTTCCAACCGTAACCCCATTAACATGTCTATCGAGGTGATCACCATCAATCAAAGAACTGTCACTTACCGAGTGGTTTCCACGCCCGGAGATGGCACCTACCTTTTTCATTCTCTTTGTTACATATTGACGGCCATATCAGGCTCACTCTTGATATCCAGAGGAACATTGTGTCTTATGTACAGAGTGACTGGGACAGGTTCAAGATGTGGACTGATGACGGTACAGGAGATAATTATACTACACAGGAGCACTAGAAGAGTGAAATGTTTAAGCCCTTCACCTGTGGATCTGCATGTGAGTAGATGGCTGCCACTGAATTGTTTGGTTGTCACTTTCAAGTGTACTGAAATGGCCAAATATTTTACACCTTTGGACAACCGGCAATGCCTCTTAAACATCTTAGACTCACAGGTGACGATTTCAGTAGTGGACACTTTGATGTTTATGAATGTTTAAACTCTCAAAAGCTGGATGTGAAGTTATTGATGAAACTGGTTGTGTGCTTACAACGCTTGACAGATGCCGAATGTCACTTCAACACAAGTCCTACAAATACTGTCGTCATTGAAACAAACCATGAAACTCAAACCGATTATGACAGCAGCAATCCAAGCTGTGAGATTTGAAACAAGATTACTGTTCACATGGCCAACTGTACGTTACATGCTCAAGAGTAAGCTCAGCGCACAGCTTGGTCATATTACAACCAGAGGGCCAAAATGACAATGTGGTGTACAAAGAGATCCTTAACAATTATTGGTATATTTTACCTCAGTTTACAAAGGTTTAATTTTCTTCTTAATAAAACTTTTAAGGCAGTACTTCGCCGCTGCGAAGCACGGGTATTTTGCTAGTTAATCAATCAATCAATCAACATTTATTTATATAGCACATATTCATACAAAAAATGTAGCTCAAAGTGCTTTACAAAATGAATAGAAAAATAGAAGACACAATAAAAAATAAACATAAGTCAACATTAATTAACATTGAATAAGAGTAAGGTCCGATGGCCAGGGTGGACAGAAAAAACAAAAAAAAAAAACTCCAAAGGCTGGAGAAAAAAATAAAATCTGTAGGGGTTCCAGACCAAGAGACCGCCCAGTCCCCTCTGGGCAATCTACCTAACATAAGTCAAACAGTCCTCTTTGTATTTAGGGTTTTCATGGAAGGACCTGATGATGATGGTCACGTAGACTTCTGGCTTTCAGTCCATCAATATTGGTGCATCATGATGCTTTGAGTAGGTGGTGGTGGAGCAGGTCACCACCACAAAGAAACCGGAAAAAGAAACAGAAGAGAGAGTTGGGGTCAGTACGGATTTTAGAGCCACTATGAATAGTTATTGTGATGAATTGAACATACAGAGTATCAGGATTAAGTTAAAGTGAAGTTATGAGAAGGCCATGTTAAAGTAATAGTAGTAGAAAAGAAGTTAATGATATATCATAGTGGCGGCGCAGTGGGTGGCACCGCTGCCGTGCAGTTAGGAGACCTGGGTTAACTTCCTGGGTCCTCCTTGTGTGGAGTTTGCATGTTCTCCCCGTGTCTGCATGGGTTTCTTCCCACAGTCCAAAGACATACCAGTTAGGTACATTGGCAATTCAAAATTGTGCTTGGTGTGTGTGTGCCCTGTGGTGGGCTGGCGCCCTGCCCAGGGTTTGGCCTGGCTCTTGGTTTTTATCAGGACCTTAACAAGCCCAGACACTCAGACCCCTCACTCAGTCTCTCGAGACCCCCAATCAGAGCCTCCATTGACTCTGTGAAGATTACAGCATCGTCAGCAATGTCAAGATCAGTGAATCTTTCTCCACCAACCCACTTTCACTTGAAAAACCAGAAATGCAACACACGTAACAAAACACATGTTCCTTATCATTTTTTATACCATCTATCATTTATGTAAACCAACCCATTTCAGCACTGCACTGTACCATCTGGAGAACCTCAGTCATTCTGCCAACATACTCTCAACATGTAACTGCCTTGCCCCACCTCCTCATGCAAATGAAGTACCAGTTGCCCAATCACAGGGGAGACATTCACTGACCTTTGCACCTTGGAGACTGGGTGACAATTTGTTTGCTTGAAATGCTCTAACCGTGTGGTTCCCAAACTTTTCTTTATCCCGCACCTCTAAAAAATGTTGGATTTCTATTCACACCCCGTGGAGGTGTGGTGGGGGGCACCGAGGTTAGGAGCAGGTGCTGATACAGCACGTTGCCGCGCCCTCAACAGGACAAGCCACCTCAAGATCCCAGATTAGGACACGATAGGTGTTGTCCACCCTAGACGACAAAGTCAAATTTCTCATTTTTGAACTGCATACAGTATTTTGGATGAACAAACTGAACTAAAAAAAAATAAGCGTATAACTCGGAGCATAAAATTGAAATTTACATAAAACAATTTACCTTTATAAATCTCAGTAATCTTGGAAATGTGTCCCTCATGAAGCTTAGACACTCGATTAACGTTCTGAGGGTTGGGGTATCAAAACATCAAGAGCCACAAGAAAATGACAGATGATCGATGATTGAGGGGTTTGGGGGATTGGAGACCCCAGTGAAGCAACGGCAGCTCGCTAAGCTTTGCACCCGTGAAGAGCTGCACTGCAGTCCAAGGACAGATGTGCCAAACAGTTAAAATCGCTGTGCTACTGCCAGGACCACCAGCAGGAGACGTGGGCTGAGTGTCAGCAGCGGGTGTTGCATCCAATTCAGTCCCCCTAGTCAAATGGCAGAGACGGAGTGGTGACTCTGAGCCTAGAGATCTGCACTGCCAATCGGAAGGTTGCCGGTTTGAATCCCGTAAATGCCAAAAGGGACTCTGCTCTGTTGGGCCCTCATGCAAGGCCCTTAACCTGAAATTGCTGAGCGCTTTGAGTAGTGAGAAAGGTGCTATATAAATGAAAAGAATTATTATTATTAATAAATGTCAATCAAACCTCAGGTCTCCACTGCCAGGCCTTCAACAATCCTGGGGTACATCTCCTGCCACCTACCCCTTGGCATCTGTGGAAGATGCTGAGCTGCTCCTACTCCCTGGCAATCGCTCAGCAGGAGTGCCCTTTCTTCAGCAACAGGCTCCTGTGGCCCAGACAATCTCTCCCGACCACGTGCCTCTTGCCACTTCTGACCATCTACCTGTCCCTCCTTGCTGTGCTGGGGCAGACGGGCACTCTTCTTCTCTCTCTCTCTGTCTATTTTCTTCCCTCTGACCTTCATGCAGGCTCCTTTTCAACCATAATCTCTAATTGGGTGCAGGTGTGACAAGCCACTTTCTCCGTGGTATAACTGAAGAGCCCGACTGATCCGCCTGTGCCACATCCACGTGCCCACTGTATTAGCCAGGGAGCGAATTGGATTGGAGCCCCGCACATGAATATTTATTTAAAACTGCCTAACGCCACAGACCGGCTCTCACAATAACTCTTATATAGTTCCTTTCACATCTATCTGTGTATACAGTAGTGCCTCTGCTATCTATCTATTGTTTAGTAGCTTCTTCCAGATCAATCTACAGTAGTATATAGCGCCTTTCCCTTTATACTTGTATGTACTTACTGTTTATCATCTCTATGCCTGCATTAGCATTTTAACATGGAGCTCTTTTCGTGTTTAAATCCCCTGTGGATCACCTCAGGTGTTCAGTATAAGCAGCTCTTCCATGTAGAAGCCCGGCAAGTCGTGTTTAAGGTGGGAGCCCCTCGTCCGTCTGTCCGTCCATCCCTCCCTTGCCCTGATGTGAAGTATCCAAGTTAATTTTCTGGCACCTTCAGCTTTGTCCTCTTCCAGTTTTTCTTTCTGCTTCAGCCTCTCCACATTCAGCAGCCCCTCAAGGGACAGAAGGGTCTCTGCATTGAACAGCAAGCCTTGCGTCTCTTCTCTGAAGATGTCCGATATGCGGGCTGTTGCTCTTCTCTGCCATCCCCGGGGGACGTACTGTACTCCACTCGACAGGAACACGCGGCTTCCTTTTTATTTCTGCTATCTTGACCTTCAAAGATTTATTTATTTATTTGCTTCTTGAACGATTTGGCGGCTGCTGCAAACAGCCTTTGTGCCACCTGCAATGTGGATGGGTGAGGCCGACCTTTTTACTTGTTTTGATCCCTCATCAACTGAGAAAAGGAAGAACAAGAAAATGCCATCTTGTCTCTTGTGCTTCACTTCTGGCTCGCCTTTCTTCATTCTTTTGCTAGAAAGGTTGCAACCACTTAACCAGTTCAAGTGGAATCCATTATTTTGTTTTATTTTTTGCACGGCAGAGTAGGGCAAAGGTTAATTTCAACATCCCAGCAGCCTCTCTTTGTCTTCAGCTTCCCACTTCAATGTCCATTTGGTATGAAATTCGCAAAAGTAGTGTTAATGTTTGTGATGCGCCATCTGTTGGAATGACAGAGCCATAGCAACTGGGCAGAGACACACAAATCCTTATCCTTTTGTAGCAGTGCTATCCATCTAAGTAATTAATGTACACTTTAGCATTAATGTTTGCAGTGCAGTGTTGTTTTTAACGCATGTAGTAAAAAATGCATTGAAGATGGCATATCTCAAATATTTCTCATATGCTGTTTGATATAGGGTTTATAAAAGCAGTGTTAATATTTGTGATGCGCCATCAGTTGGAATGACAAATGCAATGCATTATATTGTTAAAAATGTTTGTGATGCACCATCTGTTGGAATGACATGCAATGCATATATGTCATGTTATATGCCATTTTTATGGGATTCATAAAAGCAGTGTGTGACAGATAAGGGGGCGCTATCACTCCCTTGAACCCTCAGACTTGACTCCAGACACCAGATAAAAGTCCAATAAGTTGACTTTATTATTAATAACAGTGCACAAAGCACCCTCCTCTCCACAATACTCATAAATAATAATCAATACACTACAATAGACAATCCTCCACACTCCCAGACACGTTGCCACCCTTCCACCCAGCTCAGCTCAACGTCTGGGGATTTCCCACAGTCTTTTAAGGTCCTCGACCCGGAAGTGTTTCGCCCTCTCTGTCCACTTGACTAGGAACATTTCCGGGTCAGATAAAAATCCTTTTCCTTCACCCCGGAAGTACGTCACTTCTGTTGTCGCTTTGCCTATGATGTACTTCCGGGTTATAGGGCACATGTGACTCTCTGGGCCTCCCTGCAGCGTCCTCTGTTGGCCTCTGGGGTATCCAGCAGGGCTGTAGGGGAAAACTCCATGGAAAAGTCCATGATTCCCTGCTGGTATCCGGGGCACCTCCATGCTGCAGGGACAGCTCCATCTGGCGGCCTGGGGGGTATTGGCCAGGATGACAAGTCGGCCATAGACCACAAATGTTAATATTTGTAATGCACCATCTTTTGGAATGACAAATGACATGCATTTCTATACTAAAAATGTTTGTGATGTGCCATCTTTTGGAATGACAGAAGCATAGCCCCCGAATGGACACACAGACAGACATTCATCCTTTTATAGCTATACTACCTATCTAAGACAGTTTGAAATGTAAGTAATCAACATACACTTTAGCATTAATGTTTGCAGTGCAGTGTATTTTGTAACGTATGTAGTAAAAAAATGCATTGCATCTGTCATTCCAACAGGTGGCATATCTCAAACATTTGCCATATGCTATTTGATATAGGATTTGTAAAAGCAGTGTTAATATTTGTGATGCGTCATCTGTTGGAATGACAAATGCAATGCATTTTATTGTAAAAAAGTTTTGTGATGCACCATCTGTTGGAATGACATGCAATGCATATGTGTCTGTTATATGCCATTTTTATGGGATTCATAAAAGCAGTGTTAATGTTTGCAATGCACCATCTGTTGGAATGACAAATGCCATGCATTTTAATTGTAAAAATGTTTCTGATGTGCCATCTTTTGGAATGACAGAAGCATAGCCCCCGAATGGACACACAGGCAGACATTCATCATTTTATAGCTGTGCTACCCGTCTGAGACGGCTTGAAATCTAAATAATCAATGTATACTTTAACATTAACGTTTGCAGTGGAGTGTATTTTGTAAAGCATGTAGTAAAAAAATGCATTGCATTTGTCATTCCAACAGATGGTATATCTCAACCATTTGTCATATGCTATTTGATATAGGATTTGTAAAAGCAGTATTAATATTTGTGATCCCAGCAGCCTCTCTTTGTCTTCAGCTTCCCACTTCAATGTCCATTTGGTATAAAATTCGCAAAAGTAGTGTTAATGTTTGTGATGCGCCATCTGTTGGAATGACAGAGTCATAGCATCTGGCCGGACACACGCAAATCCTTATCCTTTTGTAGCACTGCTATCCACCTAAGATGGAATGAAATTTGTGTAATTAACGCAGACCTCAGCATTAACGTTTGCGGTGCCCTGTATTTTGTACTGCATTTGGTAATAAAATGCATTACTACTGTATGTATGTTTGTGATGCACCATCTGTTGGAATGACATGCAATGCATATGTGTCTGCTATATGCCATTTGGTATAGGATTCATAAAAGCCGTTTTCATATTTGCAATGCACCATCTGTTGGAATGAGAAATGCCATGCATTTCGATACTAAAAATGCTTGTGATGCGCCATCTGTTGGAATGACAGAGCCATAGCAACTGGGCAGAGACACACAAATCCTTATCCTTTTGTAGCACTGCTATCCATCTAAGATGGAATGAAATTTGTGTAATTAATGCAGACCTCAGCATTAACGTTTGCGGTGCCCTGTATTTTGTACTGCATTTGGTAATAAAATGCATTACTATGTATGTTTGTGATGCACCATCTGTTGGAATGACATGCAATGCATATGTGTCTGTTATATGCCATTTGGTATAGGATTCATAAAAGCCGTGTTCATATTTGCAATGCACCATCTGTTGGAATGAGAAATGCCATGCATTTCGATACTAAAAATGTTTGTGATGCGCCATCTGTTGGAATGACAGAAGCATAGTCCCGAATTGACACACAGACAGACATTTACCCTTTTATAGGTGTGCTACCCACCTAAGACAGGTTGAAATCTATGTAATCAACATACACTTTAGCATTAACGTTTACAGTGGAACGTATTTTGTAACACATGTGGTAATAAAGTTTCCTCCGGGTGCTCCGGTTTCCTCCCACAGTCCAAAGACATGCAGGTTAGGAGCACTGGCGATTCCAAATTGTCCCTAGTGTGTGCTTGGTGTGTGAGCTGGCACCCTACCCAGGATTTTTTTCCCACCTTGCGCCCTGTGTTAGCAGGGATTGGCTCCAGCAGACCCCCGTGACCCTGTAGTTAGGATATAGCGGGTTGAATAATGGATGGATGGATGTGGTAATAAAATGCGTTGCATTTGTCATTCCAACAGATGGCATATCACAAACATTTGTCATATGCACAGTCCAAAGACATGCAGGTTAGCTCTATTGGTGATCTTAAATTGTCCCTAGTGAGAGTGTGTGTGTGTGTGCCCTGTGGTGGGCTGGCACCCTGTCCGGGATTTGTTCCTGCCTTGCGCCCTGTGTTGGCTGGGATTGGCTCCAGCAGACCCCTGTGACCCTATGTTAGGATATAGCAGGTTGAATAATGGATGGATGGATATTTGAAATAGAAGTGTTAATATTTGTGATGCACCATCTGTAGGAATGACAAATGCAATGCATTTTATTACTAAAAATGTTTGTGATGCGTCATTGTTTGGAATAAGAGAAGCATAGCACCCAGACAGGATACAATACAATACAATTTATTTTCTGTATAGCCCAAAATCACACAGAAAGTGCCACAATGGGCCCTGCCTCTTGACAGCCCCCCAGCCTTGACTCTCTGAGAAGACAAGGAAAACTCCCAAAAAAACCTTGTAGGGAAAAATGAAAGAAACCTTGGGAAAGGCAGTTCAAAGAGAGACCCCTTTCCAGGTAGGTTGGGCGTGCAGTGGGTGTCAAAAGAAGGGGGTCAATACAATACAAAATGGTAAGGATCCTTACAGGATGGTAAGGAGGATCTGGTGGTTGACCGCGTTGAAGGCAGACAGATGGAGCACTTCCTGTTGCATACTTGTTACTTTATGAGGCAGCTCCCATGGTCTGTAACAGCACAAAAGCACAACTAACTCCTTTTCAAGTGAACACATCCATTGCTGCTACCTCTCAGTCTTTCCATGTCATTATTCAATACCAACATACCTATTTACTTTTAATGACGGGGGGGCTTCATGAGAGCTTTGACATTTCAAGTGGTGGCTTAATCCCCCACAAGTCCCTCAGCAGTAATGTCAGATTGAGAGGCCAGTTGGAATGAAAATATCAAAGGCCCCACAGCCTGAGAGAAGACCTCTGTATCAACCCCCCCCACCACCACCACCACCACTCTTCAGACAATAATTTTTTTGTGGACTGAAAGATGGGAAGCCATCAGGACGTCTTGTGTGCACATCTGCCGTCGGTGCCTGCCAGCTCTGAGTCACGCTGAGTCACCGCATAATCACCGAGACAAATCTTAGTTGTCTGCCCCTGAAAATCCACAGTGTGCCTGACCCATCTTGTAAAACAAGTGCAGCTTATGAGCCCGAGGCACAGAGTCCTTAATTTACCTCCAGCAGCACCTGCTGAGTTTGCCTGAAAACCTGATGGAAACTGAAAAAAAAAAAAACAAAATAAAAAGAGAGGACGATTTTTAAAGGTCGCGCTCACGATGAGTCACAGGAGTCGAGATTCATCACAGGCATTAGGGCTACGGGACCACAAAGCGTGCCCAGCACTACAAACAGGCACTTTAGTGCCTTGCAAGCCTAACGTTTCATTCTTTTCCAGTGGTAATTAAATGGGGGTAACCCCCCCCCCCCCCACTCTAACATCTCCATTTACAGGAGATGACTAAACGCTTGTGAACATCTGAGCCTCATACCTATAAAGGATTGTAGGACATCCCATTCCAAGTCATTGGCATTAATGCCAAGTTGGTCCTCCATATCTCTCTCTGATTCCTAGCTGATGGCTGGAGGAGGCGGTTGGCCACACAACCCGTACGCTGCTGTGGGTGCCGCAGGATTTCAGACTCGCTTCACGGTGCTTTTCCATGCTTTACGGCCCATGGTGAAGGGTCCTGGCCTGGTTCAGGTCAAGTCATCGGATCTTCAGATCTTCCTCCATTTGTTAGGTCCACATTTTCTCTGGCTCTCGTTGTATCCTCCATTGGGTGGGTTGCTGTTTGTGCCCATTCTGCACATGTGGCCACACCACCTCATCCTTCGCTTTTAGATTTGTTCATCGATGGTGGTGTAAGAGCCGTTTTCCTAGTTATATAAGATTCATAAATATTTTACTAGATGACAAAGCATAATCTATGGGAGGTTCCTATAACCCCCATACGTTGAGTAAAAGTGATATATTCTAGCTATTTCTATCTGCTCTGACTAAACCTTATTCTTCAGTTAGTGACCAGCCTTGCCATGTGTAAGGTGCAGAAGGCATATGGCTTTAAACCGTTGTAGTGGGGCTACACAGTAATAATGTTTTCAATGTTTGTGCTGAGTGCATTTTGTTTCCATCGTCTCGTTTGCTGTTTATAATGTGTGCGTCAGTGAATGTTGTCCCCGTAAATACAGAGAGGACGGATGATGGAAGGAGACCGCAGCCCAAAGATGGAAAGCACCCGTTCACAATCAATTCCATCCGGCTCTTTACTATTTAAACAATCAGGAGGGAAAAGATAGAGGAGGAAGGAGAAAGACGGAGATTTCATTTTTACGACAACGAACCACCATTACCAGCTATTTTTCCACATCGCGCTTTGTATCCAGTTTGTTTCTCATTCCGCCGGATTTACTTCAGTTCAATCATCGGCAGAGACCCCGGGGTTGGACACGCCAAGGATACACGGTGAGGTTGTTCCATTTTTCCGGGAGATTCAAACACATCCATTCTTTGTTGACCAATCATCCGTGTTTAGGACAGTAATATACCCGGAGGGTGGCATGGTGGCGCTGTGGGTGGCGCTGTGGGTAGCGCTGCTGCCTCGCAGTTAGGAGACCCGAGTTTGCTTCCCGGGTCCACCCTGCATGGAGTTTGCATGTTCTCCCCGTGTCTGTGTGAGTTTCCTCCCACAGTCCAAAGACCTACAGGTTAGGTGCATTGGCGATCCGAAATTGTCCGCGTGCCCTGCAGTGGGCTGGCGTCCTGCCCGGGGTTTGTTTTGACCCTGTAGTTAGGATATAGCAGGTTGGATAATGGATGGAATATACCTGGACTCAAGTTCATGATCATTGTCATTTCCATAATAATTCATTGTTAATTTTGTGTTGTGTGTGTTATACGTTACAAGGGCAAGGGAGGGTTTCTTATTGTATATATGGTGTGTTCACGTTGCTGCTTTGGTGGAGGGATATACAGTGGAACCTCGGGTCACGACCGTAATTCGTTCCAAAACTCGAAGTCATTTCCCCCATAGGATTGTTTGTAAATACAATGAATCCATTCTGGACCGAACGAGCTGTATGTAAATGTACTTTTTTAAAGATTTTTAAGCACAAAAATAGTTAATTACACCATAGAATGCACAGTAAATGCATAGTAAACTAAATGTAAAAGCATTGAATAACACTGAGAAAACCTTGAACAGAGAATGCTCGAATCCGTCTCATTAAAAACAAGCCCAGTGCATCCTTTAACTGCCTTCTCGGCCTTACGCGGCCATCCCTCTCTCTCTGCACAGTGAATTCACAGGGAGAGACTGAGCACGTGCAAAAATCGTCGGTGCGTACGAACCGGAAGGGAAACTGGCTTGTTCGGAACCCGAGTGTGTGGTCGTGAACAGATACAAAAGTTCGCCGAACTTTTTGATCGTAACCCGATTTGTACGTGGTCCGAGATGTTCGTAAACCGAGGTTCCACTGTACATATTGTCGGAGATGGCTGGGGTGGCGACCCGGCCGGGACGCCCAGGAGGAGCGGAGGAGGGCTTGCCACCCTGGTACCTTTGGGGGACATGGGTACAGAGTTTTGAAGCTCAACCCTCTAGGGGCCTGTGGTCACTGCCAGGGGGCGCCCCCATGCCTTTGGAGCCCTGGACCTCAGCACTTCTGCCACACCCGGAAGTGCTGGGGGGAAGCGGAGCAGGGACACCCGGAGTGCTTCCGGGGATGCAGCCGGCACTTCCGCCACACTGGGGCGTGTTGGTGGGAGATTGCCGGGACACACCTGGAGCACATCCGGGTGATCATTAAAGGGGCCGCCTACCTTCATTCGGTGCTTGAGTTGGGAGTGGAGAAGGACGGAGCTCGGGAGGAGAGGCAAGGAGGTGGCGTGAAGAGTGAAGGCATTGTGTTGCGGCCAGGACTTTGGGGAGTTGGGAACTGTGAGCACTAATTGTAAATATGGAGCACCTTGTAAATAAATGTGTGTGGGGTGATTTGACCGTGTCTGCCAGTCTGTGTCCGGGTCATGTTCCACAATATATACTGTATATACTGTGTGCACAATTATTAGGCAAGTTGTATTTTTGAGGATTAATTTTAACATGGAACAAACACAGTGCTATCAGTCAATCCAAAATGTTAATAAACCTGAAACCTGAATGTTTCACAACGGAAATGTGAGTGTGAACATCATCAGGGGAATACATATGTGCGCACAATTATTAGGCAACTATTAGTGTGCAGATTTATTATGCAACTAAAGGAAAAATGAAAATTTTCCCATCTCACTTGTTTATTTTCATCTGTTATAGTGAGAATAATAAAGAAACACCTCAACATTTACAAATAAACATCTCTGATTTCAAAAACAATAAATCAATCAATCAATGACCAATATAGCCACTCTTCTTTCCAATAACAGTCATAAGCCTTTCCATTCATGGAGTCTGTCAGTTTCTTGATCTGTTGACGATCAGCTTTTTGTGGAGCAGTGACTACAGCCTCCCAGACACTCTTCAGAGAGGTGGATTGTTTTTCTCCCCCGTAAATCTAGCGTTTAAGAAGTGCCCACAAGTTCTCGATAGGGTTTAGGTCAGATGAGGAAGGGGGGCCATGTCATTATTCCTTCATCTTTAAGGCCTTTACTGGCTGGCCACGCAGTGGAGAACTTCAATGCAAGTGATGGAGCATTGGTCTGCATAAAAATCATGGTCCTGTATCACTGTTTGAAGAAAGTGTCTTCGAAAAACTGGCAGTAGGTTTGGGAGTTGATTTTGAGTTCATCTTCAATGCAAAAAGGTCCAACTAGCTCATCTTTAAAAATACCAGCTCATACCAGTGCCCCACCTCCACGTTGGAGTGGAGCTCTGTGCCCATTACTGATCCACAGGTCCATCCATCTGGTCCATCAAGAGTCACTCTCATCTCATCGGTCCATAAAACCTTTGAAAAAAATCTGTCTTCAGATATTTCTTGGCCCAGTTTTGACGTTTCAACTTATGTTTCTTGTTCAGTGGTGGTTGGGTTTCAGCCCTCCTTACCTTGGCCATGTCTTTGAGCACTGAACACCTTGTACTTCTGGGCACTCCAGGTAGGTTGCAGCTCTGAAATATGAAAGTACTGGAGGATAATGGGTTCCTGGTAGCTTCACGTTTGATTCTTCTCAAATCTTTGGCAGCTAATTTGCGTCTTTTGTTCTCAACACGTTTCTTGCGACCCTGTTGACTATTTGCAACAAAATGTTTGATGGTTCTGTGATCACACACCAATATCTTAGCAATTCCAAAAGTGCTGCATCCCTCTGAAAGACTTTGTACAATTTTGGACTTTTCAGAGTCAGTTAAATCTCTTTTTTTTTGAGTAAAACTAGCTGCCTAATAATTCTGCACACCTTGATATAGGGTGTTGATCTCCTTAGGCCACACCCTCCCTCATTACACAAATACACATCACCTGACGTGCTTAAATCCAATAAGCATTCAAGTTAATACAGCTTGGAGTTGGAATATACGCATAAAAAATGATGATATGGTCAAAATACTCACTTGCCTAATAATTGTGCACACAGTGTATATATTTTTTCTTCATTGTGAATGTGCAGTAGTGTGTTGTTGTTGTGTTCTGTTTAATATATTTAATCACTTATTTGACATACCTGCTTTTGCGTGCTTGTGTAAACCGTCGATTGAGGGGAACATATTTGTTAGCGGTACGGCTTGATTTATAAGATTCATCTCAGTAATTTATCCAGACCACAGGTCTTGGTAGTGTAGCTGCCTGCTGGGTAAGGGGTCGGCCGTTACACCGTGCCCTACATGCCTACGTGCTAACGGGCCTTTTGAGAGTGTGAAGTAACTTGTAAAACAGCACTTATTGAAGTGTTGAGCCGTACGTTTAAAGCGTACAGAAGAAGAAACTAAGAATCTTGAAGTCTAGAAGAAGAAGTAAAGCAGTTTTAAGTACAGAAATAACTAAAGTTATTTAGTCAGATGAGGTGGCTCGGGCATCTGATCAGGATGCCTCCTGGACGCCTCCCTGGCGAGGTGTTCCGGGCACGTCCAACCAGGAGAAGACCCCGGGGAAGACCTAGGACACGCTGGAGGCTGGCCTGGGAACGCCTTGGGATTCTCTTGGAAGAGCTGGAACAAGTGGCCAGGGAGAGGGAAGTCTGGGCCTCTCTGCTTAAGCTGCCGACCTTGGATAAGTGGAAGAGGATGGATGGATAACTAAAGTTTCTCAGAAGATAGAGAAGATATATTTTTCTTTTTTTTTTGCCTTTTATTCTACGTGTGTAACTACTTTTTTCTTTATTCTTGTGTGGATTGTTTGCTTTTAACTTTCACTAAATATTTTTAAAATGAACTTTTGGACTGAGAGATTTCTTTCGGCACGCGTTTTACCCGTGCTTGATCTCGCCTTATACTTCAGCGGCTACAGGTGGGTTGCCATTGACTTCTTGCCCGAATGGTTTCGTTGGTGATGCAATGGCGAAATGAGACTCGCGGGATCGTTCGCAGACACCACATTTGGAACACCTCAGATCCTGTTTGAGTAAGGTCCATGTTTCTGATCCATAAAAGAGGATTGGCAAGATCAGTGTCTGGAAGAGGTGAAGTTTGGTCAACATCTCAGGCACCATTTCGGGAAGGCGAACGCCATAGCTGCCTGTTTCGATTCTGCTGTAGATCTCAGCTGTGGAGTCCACTATCTTCTCCTAAACGAGAGAGCCTAGGTGATTGAAGTTCTGCACCTGCTCAATCCAGGGCCATCTTAATGGCATCATAAGCACCAGACTCAAGGACTTCAGGTCTTTCCCTATTATTTGGGTCCCCCTATGGAGATGTGGGTTCAAATCCCACTCCTGACAGTTTCGTTCTCACCCCCTCAAGTGCTTTCAATGAGTTCATTAGATCAAGCAATGAAACTTCTTGAATGAGGTTTATTTCTCTGTGACTCAAAATTTTTTCTCCTTGAATCTGATTTATTTAATCCTTGGACACAGCGATTTGATTGAACATGATGTATAATGTTACTTTCCATGTGCCTCAGAATTCCTGGTGTTTCGTGAAAGTACCTTAATACACCCTTCCTTTGCCAGCTCATAATCAAGTCAGGATGGAGTAGTGGTCTAAGGTGCCAGACTTTAGGTGTTTAAGAACCGTTAGGGTTTTATGGTCTCCCTATGGATGGGGTTGCTTTAATCCGTACTTCTGGTACCATTTTTCTCTCTCCTTGAAGCTTTTTTAGAATGTTCTTCAGAAGGCAACATTGCAACTTCTGCAATGGTGTTGTTGATAGTTTAGCAATGGATGTTGTCCAAAAACGGTTCATTTTATAACTGACTCAATGGATTTTCCACTCGAGTCTGACATGTACAACATCTCATGGTTCCAGTTTTCTCGAACATTTAGAATAACGTACCTGTCAATGTGTCAGAGCATAGCTGCTGTGACCCAGAATTTATCTTAATAGGACTTCATTGGAGCTCTCAGATGGTCAGGTCTGGATGGCCGAGTGGTCTAAGGCACCAGATTCAAGGACTTCAGGTCTTTCCCTATCCTCTGGGTGTTCTGGCCTCCCTATGGAGGCGTGGGTTCAAATCCCACTTCCGGCACCGTTTTTCACTCCCTAAGAAGTGTTTTCAGTAAGTTCTTGAGAAGGAAGAAAAGAAACTTCTGGAATGAGGTTGTTGAACATTTGGTACTGCATGATCTCCTAAAACAGTTTGTTTTTTGATATCTCAGATACTTTTCTCCAGGAGTCTGATTTGCACACTATTTGGAAGAACCAATTTCATCGAACATGCTGCCAAAGTTTGCTATGCACGTGTGTACGAATTGCTGGTGTTTCCCGAAAGTACCTACATAGGACCGTTTTTCGGTCAATTGTTTGTCATTTCATGACGGGGGAGTTTTCTAAGGTGCCACAGTCAAAGAATTTAGGTTTTTCACCAACTGCTGGATGTTCTGGTCTCTCTATGGAAGTGTGGTTTCAATTCCCACTCTTGACACCATCTTTCTCTACCCATGGAGCGTTTTCAGCATGTTCCTCAGAATAAGCAATGAAACATCTGCAATGTGTTGTATATTGTTCGGTAATGGGTATTGTCCAAAAACAGTTCCATTTAGAAAGGACTCACTGAATCTGACGTCCACGATCCCACGTAGTTCCAATTTTTTTGAACATTTAGAACAACTTACCAATCAATGTGTCGGAGAAGCAGTGCACTGAGAACTCTGTTTCTGCAAAACAGAAACAGACATAGGCATCAGAAATACCATGGGTCCCTATTCTCCCCTGCCAGTGCCCGTTGTGCCCATACATTAAGATGATCCTGGCTCAATCTGGACATCCCATAACAGCCTCCACACTTCTTTCCATATTTTGGAATCTTTCTGTGGGAATTTGTAGCCATTCAGCCCAGAAGGGTGATCCGGCTCGTAAGATCCTCATTGTTAGGGACCCGAGTGGCTGGACCAGGCCAAGGGGTCACCCACGTAACATCTGGCTGTGGCAGATAGAGGGTCATTTCTCGGTGGGGGGGTTGACTGGACGTGTGTCTGCTTGGTGGGCTCCTTATGTTCTTATGTAAAGTGCAGCTCCTCAGACATGTGTTATTTCCAAATCCGCCCACCCCGCTTTCCAACACATACAGTATACAAATAACATAAAAATCATGGAAGCAGAGCATCACAGATTGTCCACTCAGTTTTATCTCCTTATCATATAAAATATCCCACAAAGTTTCCCATTCTTCAGGCGTGCTATCCCAGAATCAAAGATTATTATTTGCTCACTCACATCTCAATCCTTTCAACTGTTCAGTCCACTTCATTCAGTACATCAGGGTTTTTTCGTGGTGGCCACCCCTAAACTGCATAGGACTTCAGTGCTCCACATGAAACAATCTGACCTCTCACACCTGTCCCCTCCACCATAAAGCTCGGGCTCTCTTTCTTCTTCTTCTTCTTCTCTTTCTTCTCTCCCTTGCTTTTCACACTCTTTTTTAACAGTACAGTTGTGGCCAAAAGTCTTGAGAATGACCCAAGTGTTAGTTTTCACAAAATGTGCTGCTTCAATGTTTTTAGATCTTTGTGTCAGATATTTCTCTGGCGTACTGAACTAGAATTACAAGCATTTCAGAAGTTTCAAAGGCTTTTATTGACAATTACATGAAGTTTATACACAGAGTCCATGTTTGCATTGTTGGCCTTTCTTTCTTTTTCAAGACCTCTGCAATTCGCCCTGGCAGGTTGTCCATCAACTTCTGGGCCAAATCCTGACTGATGGCAGCTAATTCTTGGAGAATCAATGCTAGGAGTTTATCAGAATTGGTGGATTTTTGTTTGTCCACACGCCTCTTGAAGATAGATAGATAGATAGATAGATAGATAGATAGATAGATAGATAGATAGATGTGAAAGGCACTACATGATATACAGATAAATGTGAAAGGCACTATATGATAGATAGATAGATATATGTGAAAGGCACTATAATAGATAGACAGACAGACAGATAGATAGATAGATAGATAGATAGATAGATAGATAGATAGATAGATAGATAGATAGATAGATAGATAGATAGATAGATAGATAGATAGATAGATAGATAGATAGATAGATAGATAGATAGATAGATAGATAGATAGATACTTTATTAATCCCAAGGGGAAATTCCCACACTCCAGCAGCAGCATACTGATAAAACAATATTAAATTAAAGAGTGATAACAATGTAGGTATAACAGACAATAACTCTGTATAATGTTAACGTTTACCCCCCTGGGTGGAATTGAAGAGTCGCATAGTGTGGGGGAGGAACGATCTCCTCAGCCTGTCACTGAAGCTACTCCTCTGTCTGGAGATGATCCTGTTCAGTGGATGCAGTGGATTCTCCATGATTGACAGGAGTCTGCTCAGCGCCCGTCGCTCTGCCACGGATGTCAAACTGTCCAGCTCTGTGCCTACAATAGAGCCTGCCTTCCTCACCAGTTTGTTCAGGCGTGGGGCATCCTTCTTCTTTATGCTGCCTCCCCAGCACACCACCACGTAGAAGAGGGCGCTCACCACAACCGTCTGATAGAACATCTTATTGCAGATGTTGAAGGACGCCAGCCTTCAAGTATAGTCGGCTCTGTCCTCTCTTGCACAGAGCATCAGTATTGGCAGTCCAGTTCAATTTATCATCCAGCTGCACTCCCAGGTATTTATAGGTCTGTCACCTCTGATGATCACGGGGTCCATGAGGGGCCTGGGCCTCCTAAAATCCACCACCAGCTCCTTGGTCTTGCTGGTGTTCAGGTGTAAGTGGTTTGAGTCAAGTTCTCAGTGGGGAGTTTCCAGGCCATGGACCCCAAATTTCGATGTTTTGTTCCGTCACTGTTGCCTTATGGCCCAGTGCTCCATCATGTTGGTCACCAAACTGTTCTTGGGTGGTTAGGAGGAGTTGCTCTAGGTTGATGTTTTGGTCCCATCACTGCCCTGCACTGCCTTGGCTGACATGAATGATCTCAGGATGCTTTACTGTTGGCCTGACACAGGACTGATGGTAGCGCCACTCACCTTTGCTTTGTCCCAGATGCCCCAAAACAATCGGAAAGGGGATTCATCCGAGAAAATGACTTGACCCCAGCAGTCCTCAACAGCACACCCCCTGTCCCTTTTGCAGAATATCAGTCTGTCCCTGATGTTTTTCTTGGCTTCTTTGTTGCTCTTCTTGAAACCCACCAGGCCATCCTCCAAAAGTCATCACCTCCCTTACACCTGCCTGCTGCCATTCCTGAACAAACTCTGCACTGGTGGCCCCCAATCCCACAGCCGCATCAACTTTAGGAGACATTTCTGGCACTTGCTGGACTTTCCTGGGTGCACTGAAGCCTTCTTCACACTGCTATTCTAACTCAATCAGCGTGACAGAGTGATCTCCAGCCTTGTCCTCATCGACACTCTCACCCGTGTGAACAAGAGGACCACTGACATGGCATCAGCACGTCCTTTTGTGGTGGGGCTGACATGCAGTGGAAATGCGTTTTTGGGGGACTGAGTTCATTTTCATGGCAAAGAGGGACTTAGCAATTAATTGCAATTCATCTGCTCACTCTTCAGAACATTCTGGAGTCGATGCAAATTGCCAATCATAAAAACTGAGAGGCAGTAAACTGTGTGAAAATGAATATTTGTGTCATTCTCAAAACTGTTGGCCACGACTGTAAAGCTCAGGCTCACTTTCGTCTTCTTCTCTCTCTGCCTTTTGGTGCTCTTTTTTAACACTACAGTATGTCCGTGTCTCTTTCCAAGGCACCCTCCCAGAAATCACGGCAACAGATCCACACCTCACAAAGGTCCTCCCTATTGACGTCTGTCCTGTTCACCCATCTTAAGCCTTACACTATGTTATATAGTAGCTCAAGAGCGGCGTTTGGGGGAGACAAGTGGGGCGACCGCTCCAGGCCCCGAGCCTAAGGGGGGGGGGCCCGCTTTTGAGAGCCGCGTGTCCCGTTCGAGCAGATTTGTCAAGTTATATTCTCCAGTATATATATATTTGAGATGCTTCGGAGAGGAACCCTTTTAAAATCCTTCTTCAAGGTTAAATTCCTTACATGTACGTCTTTGTAAACGTCCCATAGTCCACCTTCATCGCCCGAAAAGGGTCGCCAGTATAATCCCTTTCTAAAATAGGTAGAGCCCATTAGTCGCCGGGCTGGCTTCTCCTATCTATAGAGAAAGACACTGCAGATCCAGATTGGACTACAAAGATGTCATCGACGACTTTTCCATTCGGAATGCAAGAAAAGTGGATTTTCATCTCTGAACCCGGAAACAAGATAGAGATTTCATGAAGATACCTCTACGTTAATTTTACACTTCCTGTCGAAACACCGAAAGTCACATTTTATTTGTAGGCCATAAACATGTCCGAATATTAATACAGAAAAACATGATAGCCGGCAGATGTGACATCAGCGTGAATTATGACTGTGACATCCCGCATATCGAGACTCCCAGTATACTTGCAATTTGAGGCCCTGCTAATTTTCGCATGACACCGCATCGCATTTCGCACCATCGTGGTATCGTCATGAATTATGAATTGCACTTTTTTAATAGATTATATCCTTATATTTTGATAAAGGCCGCGTGTTATTTTGCAAAAATTAAGCTGAATACTGTAATGAGAAAATCCAGTGTATGTTAATATTATTTTTATCAAATTCACGTGCAAGTTTATACAGTCCACACATTCCGGTAACTGCGTTTGACGTAACCGGCCCCGCGTGGGGTTGGTCAGCCCGAGGCCCCGCCCACCTCCAGGGCCGTTTGAAGGAATTTGGGGGCCCCAAGCAAAATGGACATGGTGGCCCCCCGCACGCACGCGCGCACGCTTACGCAAAGGAACCACAGCATAGCCATACATATTTCTGCTAGCCTACCTGCTGCAAAATTGCACCATTTGTACAAGACAAGTAGAGCTATTTTATGTGTGTAATTTATCACTTACCACTGTCTTGTTTTTTCTTATCCTCCTCTTCCTTTCTCTTCTTTCTTTTTTGGCTTCCTGAAGCATAATTCCGCTTCATGATTGCCGAGGAAGGTTTGTATTTTGCCGGCAGCAGAGATCGCGTGGTTGGCTGGCTGCTGTCAGCGAGGGGGGCCCCCTTGAGGGGGATCCCGATAACAGTGTCATTGCACTTTACTGCATTCACTATCAATGGGGCGCTCACACAGTTTGTCGCTGCATTTTATTCTTAACCAGTCGTTGTCTTGGGGCCCCAGGCCAGCTCGGGGCCCCAAGCAATTGCTTGGTTTGCCTGCCTTGTCGCGACGGGCCTGCCCACCTCTAAGGCAGCCTCTGTACTAGCTGTCCCCCGCAGCTCCGCCCACGTAGTAGTGAAACAGGACAAACTTTAAAAATCGATAAAAAATATAAAATATGTAATTTGTATTGAGGGCGGCAGTTCGCTTCCCGGGTCCTCCCTGCGTGGAGTCTGCATGTTCTCGCCGTGTCTGCGTGGGTTTCCTCCCACAGTCCAAAGACATGCAGGTGAGGTGCATTGGCGATCCTAAATTGCCCCTAGTGTGTGCTTGGTGTGTGGGTATGTGTGACCTGCGGTGAACTGGCACACTGCCCGGGGTTTTTTTCCCGCCTTGCGCCCTCTGTTGGCTGGGATTGGCTCCAGCAGACCCCTGTGACCCTGTAGTTAGGATATAGCGGGTTGGATAATGGATGGATGGATGGATAATGAACTGAAGTGCATGTCTGAGACAGCGTGTCAAATAATTTGAGTACCAATCAACAGAGTCGTTTCTTAGAGGGAGAACAGAATGTTCCTCAAACCAAGAAAGACGACAATCTAGAATCAAAGGCATGTCCGGTGTGATAAAGAATTCACTCCAGACATCCGTATATTGAATCCTGGCTGCAAAAGTTTTAAATAATTGAACAGAGCTGTTCACAAGACTGAGTCCAAAACAGAACTGACTGACTAAGCAACATGGCGGCTTTAAAGGCCCATAGAGGAAAAGACGTCATTGGGGGCTGGAACCGGAAGTGACATCATAATAATAAGAATAATAATAATTCTTTGCATTTATATAACGCTTTTCTCGCCAAGGTTGCCAGAACCGGAAGTGACGTCATCAAAGGCGCCGGAACCTGGAGGGATTTCACAGGAAGGGTCTGCAAGGCACCCTGCTGCCCCCTGATCTGATGTGGCATTACAATTACTTGAGCCCTTTAGCTGCCTCCTACCCGCACATGTGTGACACCGGGTATACTGCAGCAATAAGTTAGAGAGATTTAACATTTATTTTATAGTATATTGTGATAGACGGCCGGCAGCTCAATCCGACCGGGACATCCCTGAACTGGAAGAGTAGAGGAAGACAGCCTTTCCAGGACACTGCCACTCCCAGGACGCTAGGTGGCAGCTCCCCTGGACGGGAGGAGTGGGCAGGAGGAGGAGTACAGGAAGCTAATCAAAGACTTTGTTAAATGGTGCGACTCAAACCACTTACAGCTGAACACCAGCAAAACTAAGGACCAGGTGGTGGATTTTAAGAGGCCCAGGCCTCTCATGGACCTCGTGATCATCACAGGTGACTGTGCAGAGGGTGCAGACCTATAAATACCTGGGAGTGCAGCTGGATGATAAATGGACTGGACTGCCAATACTGATGCTCTGTGTAAGAAAGGTCAGAGTCGACTATACTTCCTTAGAAGGCTGGCGTCCTTCAACATCTACAATAAGATGCTGCAGATGTTCTACCAGACGGTTATGGCGAGCACCCCCTTCTACGTGGTGGTGTGCTGGGGAGGCAGCATAAAGAAGAGGGACGCCTCACGCCTGGACAAACTGGTGAGGAAGGCAGGCTCTATTGTACACACGGAGCTGGACAGTTTGACATCCATGGCAGAGCGACGGGCGCTGAGCAGACTCCTGTCAATAATGGAGAATCCACTGAACAGGATCATCTCCAGACAGAGGAGCAGCTTCAGCGACAGACTGCTGTCACCGTCCTGCTCCACTGATAGACTAAGGAGACCCCACACTATGTGACTCTTCAATTCCACCCAGGGGAGTAAATGCTAACATTATTCAAAGTTATTGTTTGTTTTTACATGCATTATTGTCTGTCTATTATACTTTCATTGTTATCACTCTTTAATTTAATATTGTTTTTTGTATCAGTATACTGCTGCTGGATTATGTGAATTTCCCCTTGGGATTAATAAAGTATCTATCTATCTATCTATCTATCTGCCCTGGATTCCCTCAGGAGATCCTGGGACATGGAGTCCTTTTTCTCAGCCCTGTTGGGTGCCATGGGTGCCGCCAGGGGGAGCTCATAAAGCACCTGGGGACTCCTACTTTTCCTACAACCCAGAAGTACTTCAGAGTCAGGAGGACGGAAGCCCACAGTACTTCTGTGCTGCTTGAGAACTGATGATGTGTCGTTTGACCCGGAAGAGGAGGAGCACTTCAAGGAATATATTAAGGACTGGTAGAGACCCAGCAAGTGAGCCGGAGTTGGGAGGGTGTGTGACGGAGCTGCTGGGAGTGGAGGATTGTATTATTGTGATTATTAATTATTCTGAATTGTGGTGGTTGTGGTGTTTTGTACACTTTATTTAAGAAAAGAATTAAAAATTTTACTTGGTGCTTTTATACGTGTGTCCTGAACATCTGTCTGTTGGGTTTCACAGGGCAGCAGCGCCCTCTAGCGTCCACAATATACAGTTACATAAATAAAATGAAATGTATTTTAGAATATAACACTCTTTCCAAGGTGCATTTTGTGTTCATATTTAGTTCTACATTGGTCATGGCATTCTGGCCCAGCCATACAAGCAGTGCTCTTGTACAAAGTGTAAAGATGTCGGCTTTGGCAAATTCAAGTCCTTTGAGTATCTTGCCGAAGTTATCCATGGAGTTGCTCAGTTTCTAGTATTATCCGTCTATAGACCTACTAAATGCAATGCGTCTTTCTTTGAGGAATTCTCAGACTTGGTGTCAATTATAATTACGAACTATGACACGTTTCTAATAATTGGTGACTTTAACTTTCATATCGACAATCAGTGTGACCCGAAAGTAAAAGAATTCTTGAACCTCCTGGACTCTTTTGATTTAAGTCAGCACATTAGTCAGCCCACACATAAAGCAGGTCATACGTTAGACTTAGTAATGAACAAAGGACTAAAAGTTGATGTGAAGCAGATCATTGATATTGGCCTAGGAGATCATTTTCTTTTACTATATAATATAGAAATAATGATAGAAAATATTGTTCATTGTTAAAAAATGTTTCTTTGATTCATCAGCAGCTTCGAAATTTACAAATATTCTAAGCAACCAGTCCGTTTGTAGTGCTAACTATAATAGTGATAATGTAAATAGTAAGGTGGAAAATTTTAATACTAAGGTGAGAGCTGCTGCTGACATAGTCGCACCTGAAAAGACAGTTAAAAAATCTTTTAGCATCGTTACACCGTGGAAGACCCAAAGAGTGTCTGATTTAAAGAGGACATGCCGTAGAGCTGAGCGTAAATGGAGGAAAACTAAGCTAACGATCCACTATGAGATATTGAAGGTTAAAATAACAGAATACAATAACACAGTCCGTCTTGAGAGGCGCTGCTATTTCTCTAATATTATAAATAACAATGCTAGTAATCCCAGAGTCTTATTCTCTACGATTCATCGTCTACTAAGCCCAGGTCACTCGATGGAATGCCTCCAAAATACCTCTAGTTAAACTTGTGAGGCTTTTGCTTTATTTTTTAATCAAATACTGAACCACTCAAACCCCAGTACTCCATTTTGAACAAATTCAATTTTTTCACTAGGATAGATTTACCTGATTTATATAAAATCTCTCAACTGAGACCCTACACTTGCGTCCTTGACCCAATAACAAGTTTTTTCAAAGTAGTATTAGGCGTGCTAATTGATAGTATTCTTGACATAGTAAACTCACCATTCGATACGGGGGTCTTCCCAGACTGTCTTAAGACTGCTGTAGTTAAACCCCTGCTGAAGAAAAATAATCTTGACTCCTATGCTTTTGAAAATTTTAGACCCATTTCTAACCTGCTTTTCTTAAGTAAAATTCTAGAGAAGGCAGTGATTTTGCAGCTAAATGACCACCTCAATAAACCTGCTATTATAGATAAGTTTCAGTCGGGTTTCACAACAAATCACAGCACAGAAACTGCACTCGTTAAAGTAGTAAATGACTTGCGGGTAAATGCAGACATGTGGACTTTGCAACCAAGACATGCTGTTAACTGTTCTACTCTCACAGATAATCGAGTCGCTTGAAATCCTCTGCCTCCTTAAGGATGTTCAGAAATAGACCGTAATATTACCGCTCCTACTCCAGTCCAAATGTCTTCAATAAAGAGAAAACTGAAATTTTAGTGATCAGCAATAATGGATACAATGAGGCTATTAGAAATAAACTGGATACATTAGGATTAAAAGTCAAGACGGAGGTAAAAAGCTTAGGGGTGATTGTTGACTGTAATCTGAATTTTAAATCACATATTAATCAGATCATTAGGACAGCATTTTTTCACTTAAGAAACATAAGTAAAGTTAGACCTCTTATATCACTGAAAGATGCTGAGAAATTAGTTCACGTTTTTGTTTTCAGTCGACTAGATTACTGTAACGCACTCCTCTCAGGACTACCCAAAAAAGATATTAATCACTTGCAACGAGTGCAGAATGCAGCTGCTAGAATCCTAACTGGTAAAAGAAAATCCGAACACATTTCTCCAGTTTTGATGTCACTACACTGGTTACCTGTGTCATTCAGGATTGACTTTAAAATTCTGCTTATGGTTTATAAAGCCTTAAATAATCTCGCCCCATCTTATATATCGGAATGTCTGACACCTTATACTCCAAATCGTAACCTTAGATCTTCAAATGAGTGTCTCCTTGGAATTCCAAGAACAAAACTTAAAAGAAGTGGTGAGGCGGCCTTCTGCTGCTATGCACCTAAAATCTGGAATAGCCTGCCAATAGGAATTCACCAGGCTGATACAGTAGAGCAGTTTAAAACACTGCTGAAAACATATTACTTTAACATGGCCTTTTTATAACTTCATTTTAATCGTAATTTAACTCAATCCTGATACTCTATATGTTCAATCTCCTCAAAATAACTATTCATGGTGGCTCTATAATCCGTACTGACCCCTACTCTCTCTTCTGTTTCTTTTTCCGGCCTGCGCCACCACCACCTACTCAAAGCTTCATGATGCTCAAACAATGATGGACGGATTAAAAGGCAGAAGTCTACGTGACCATCATCATCATCAAGCCCTTCCGTGAGAATCCTAAATCCAAAGAGGACTGTTTCATTTATGTTAGGTAGAATGCCCAGAGGGGACTGGGTGGTCTCATGGTCTGGAATCCCTACAGATTTTATTTTTTCTCCAGCCGTCTGGAGTTTTTTTTTGTTTTTTCTGTCCCCCCTGGCCATTGAACCTTACTCTTACTCGATGTTAATGTTGATTTATTTTGTTTTATAATTGTGTCTTTCATTTTTCTATTCTTTAATATGTAAAGCACTTTGAGCTACTGTTTGTATGAAAATGTGCTATACACTGTGTGCACAATTATTAGGCAAGTGAGTATTTTGACCATATCATCATTTTTTATGCGTATATTCCAACTCCAAGCTGTATTAACTTGAATGCTTATTGGATTTAAGCACGTCAGGTGATGTGTATTTGTGTAATGAGGGAGGGTGTGGCCTAAGGAGATCAACACCCTATATCAAGGTGTGCAGAATTATTAGGCAGCTAGTTTTACTCAAAAAAGAGATTTAACTGACTCTGAAAAGTCAAAAATTGTAAAAAGTCTTTCAGAGGGATGCAGCACTTTTGGAATTGCTAAGATATTGGTGTGTGATCACAGAACCATCAAACATTTTGTTGCAAATAGTCAACAGGGTCGCAAGAAACGTGTTGAGAACAAAAGACGCAAATTAGCTGCCAAAGATTTGAGAAGAATCAAACGTGAAGCTACCAGGAACCCATTATCCTCCAGTACTTTCATATTCCAGAGCTGCAACCTACCTGGAGTGCCCAGAAGTACAAGGTGTTCAGAGCTCAAAGACCTGGCCAAGGTAAGGAGGGCTGAAACCCAACAACCACTGAACAAGAAACATAAGTTGAAACGTCAAAACTGGGCCAAGAAATATCTGAAGACAGATTTTTTTCAAAGGTTTTATGGACTGATGAGATGAGAGTGACTCTTGATGGACCAGATGGATGGACCTGTGGATCAGTAATGGGCACAGAGCTCCACTCCAACGTGGAGGTGGGGTACTGGTATGAGCTGGTATTTTTAAAGATGAGCTAGTTGGACCTTTTGCATTGAAGATGAACTCAAAATCAACTCCCAAACCTACTGCCAGTTTTTCGAAGACACTTTCTTCAAACAGTGATACAGGAAAAAGACCATGATTTGTATGCAGGCCAATGCTCCATCACTTGCATTGAAGTTCTCCACTGCGTGGCCAGCCAGTAAAGGCCTTAAAGATGAAGGAATAATGACATGGCCCCCCTTCCTCATCTGACCTAAACCCTATCGAGAACTTGTGGGCACTTCTTAAACGCTAGATTTACGGGGGAGAAAAACAATCCACCTCTCTGAAGAGTGTCTGGGAGGCTGTAGTCACTGCTCCACAAAAAGCTGATCGTCAACAGATCAAGAAACTGACAGACTCCATGAATGGAAAGGCTTATGACTGTTATTGGAAAGAAGGGTGGCTATATTGGTCATTGATTGATGGATTGATTTTTTGAAATGTCAGAGATGTTTATTTGTAAATTTTGAGGTGTTTGTTTATTATTCTCACTATAACAGATGAAAATAAACAAGTGAGATGGGAAAATTTTCATTTTTCCTTTAGTTGCATAATAAATCTGCACACTAATAGTTGCCTAATAATTGTGCGCACATATGTATTCCCCTGATGATGTTCACACTCACATTTCCGTTGTGAAACATTCAGGTTTCAGGTTTATTAACATTTTGGATTGACTGATAGCACTGTGTTTGTTCCATATTAAAATTAATCCTCAAAAATACAACTTGCCTAATAATTGTGCACACAGTGTAGAAATAAATGTTGTTGTTGTTTCAGAGCACATATTGACAAACAGAAGAAAGGGCGATTCGACGATTGAAGGAATTCAGGCGCGATTGCAGGGCTCTACCGTCAGTAGTCATGGCCGAGTGGTTAAGGCGATGGACTTGAAATCCATTGGGGTTTCCCCGCGCAGGTTCGAATCCTGCCGGCTACGTAGGTTAAACTTTAGCAAATTCAAGGTATTAAGCCTTAACTTGCCGCTCGACAATACAATTTGCAAATCTTGTCAGTAGCTCACGGCTCAATTAACAAAAACTGGTAGATGCTGCAATCAATAGGAGGCATAAGAACACATTCCGTTGACAGCTTACCAGTTTCTGTTCACAACACGAATACTGAACGCGCTTGTGCAAAGTTAAGTGTCCTTTCGGCACAGACTGCAGCAAAGCATTTGAGTGCAGTCTAGAAAATGATCAGCTGCCGTAAAAACGCCATACGTTGCAAACCCCCAAAGCAGTGACCGCCATAACTATACTGATATTGATACTAATGATTTAAAAAGAAAAAAAAACAGTCGGGTTCAAAGATTAAGCCTCAAAATCACTTGTTGCTCTGAATTTGGAGAGGAAGACTGTAAGGCCATTTTAACACAAACCTCATTTATTTCTTTTCGTTGCAGTGCTACGGGTGAAAGGCACTGCCAGGGTCTGAAGGCTTAAATTTACGAATGATTCCGGGTGTTAAATGACAGAATTCACATGTGATGTGAAACGAATCTAATAAGAATGGGGGATCAGTAAATCATGCACGTCAGCCTTCTTCGGAGGCAACAAAGGCTAAAGAAGAGGAGACGTAAAGAAGAGCTGACAAACAATCGGCTCCGCACTTGCAACACTACACGTCGCCCGTCGTTGTTTTCCTTAATATCCGTATCAGCTGTGTTTCTTACTTATCTCCCTTTGTTCTCGGGTGAAATTTTGTGTCTCAACATAGAATTCAGCCAGAAAAGAAAACTTAAATCAAGAAATAAGTAACAAATGAAAGCATGATGGGAGCACTGTAGTTTCCTTCCATAGGCTCAATAATTAACAGTAATTTTCAGAAGTCAAAGAAAGAGAAAATTAAAAGAAAGAAAAGAAATTTACCGCTTAAAGCTATATCGCTGGCAGCTGAGTGCTGTAGTCGTGCCGAGTGGTTAAGGCGATGGACTAGAAATCCATTGGGGTCTCCCCGCGCCTGTTTTCATCCTCTTAGCTCTGAGTGCCGCATTTGACACCATTGATCACAATATTCTTAGAAATCGCCTTAGTCAGTGGATGGGCTTCTCTGGCAGGGTCTTAAATTGGTTTGAATCCTACCTGGCAGGGAGAAAATTCTTTGTTAGTTGTGGTAATTATAACTCAGAGACACATGATATCCGATATGGTGTTCCACAAGGCTCTATCCTGGGTCCGCTGCTCTTTTCGATCTACATGCTTCCGTTAGGTCAGATTATCTCAGGGCACAATGTGAGCTACCACAGCTATGCTGATGACACACAGCTGTACTTATCAATAGCACCTGATGACCCCAATTCTCTTGATTCACTGACCCAATGTCTTACTTGTGTTTCTGAATGGTTGAGTAGTAATTTTCTCAAACTAAATAAAGAGAAAACTGAAATTTTAGCAATTAGCAATAATGGATATAATGAAGTTATTAGAAAATAATTTCCCCTTGGGATTAATAAAGTATATCTATCTATCTAGAAATAAACTTGATGCATTAGGATTAAAAGTCAAGACAGAGGTAAAGAATTTAGGGGTAACTGTTGACTGTGACCTGAATTTTAAATCACATATTAATCAGATCACTAGGACAGCATTTTTTCACTTAAGAAATATAACAAAAGTTAGACCTCTTATAACATTAATGAGTTCACGCTTTTGTTTTCAGTCGACTAGATTACTGTAACGCACTCCTCTTAGGACCACCAAAAAAAGACATCAGTTGATTACAACGAGTGCAGAATGGAACTGCTAGAATCTTAACTAGGATAAGAAAATCCGAGCACATAACACCAGTTTTGATGCCACTACATTGGTTACCTGTGTCTTTCAGAATTGACTTTAAAATACTGCTTATGGTTTACAAAGCCTTAAATAATCTTATTCCATCTTATATATCGGAGTGTCTGACATCTTGTATTCCAAATTGTAACCTTAGATCTTCAAATGAGGGTCTGCTTAGAATCCCAAGAGCAAAACTTAAAAGAAGTGGTGAGGCGGGCGGCCTTCTGCTGTTAAGGCACCTAAAATCTGGAATAGCCTGCCAATAGGAATTCGCCAGGCTGATACAGTAGAGCACTTTAAAACACTGCTGAAAACACATTACTTTAACATGGCTTTCTCATAGCTTCATCTTAGTTTAATTCTGATGCTCTGTATATTCAATTAATTATCATTACTATTCATGGTATTCATATTCAAAATCCATACTAAGCCCTACTCTCTCTTCTGTTCTTTTTCTGGTTTTCTGCGGTGACAATCTGCACAACCACCACCTGATCAAAGCACCGTGATGTTCCTACATTGATGGATCGAAGGCCAGAAGTCCACATGACTGTCGTCATCATCAAGTTCTTCCATGTGAACCCTGAATACCATGAGGACTGATTGTGAGGTCATTTATATGAAGTAGAATGCCTAGAGGGGCTGGGTGGTCTCGTGGCCTCGGTAACCCTGCAGATTTAATTTTTTTTTTTTTCTCCAGCCATCTGGAATTTTTTTTCCTCCCTGGCCATCAGACCTTACTTTTATTTTATATTAATTAGTATTGCCTAATTTTAATTCTTATTTATTTTGTCTTTTTTCTCTTTCTTCATTGTGTAAAGCACTTTGAGTGACATCGTTTGTAGAAATGTTGTTGTTGTTGCTTTTGAATATTAATCTTTTGAATTTTTGTTTATATTGTTTTTACCAAATAAAACTAATTTTGGAATAAGCAAATTTGTTTATTTCTTATTAATAACTTTAAACATGAACTATAAAAGGATACTGGAACAAGTGTAATTGACAACCTAAAGATGGTTATAGCTAAGTAACTCGGTGAGGTGCATTTTTTAAAAATATTATGCTTTACAGACATGAGTCATGTTCATTTAACATAATATAATTAATTTAACAGAGAATGAAAATGTTTGTTTCATTTTATATAAAAAATATCACGTTGTTTCAGGATATATTAATTTAGTGCATTAAGCATAATTAAATTAGCTTTGATAAAAACAATTTTATTATGTGCAACCACCCATCTAACCTGCTATATCCTAACTACAGAGTCACGCCGGTCTGCTGGAGCCAATCCCAGCCAACACAGGGTGCAAGGCAGGAAACAAACCCCGGGCAGGGCGCACACCCACACACACACACACCAAGCACACACTTGGGACAATTTAGAATCACCAATGCACCTAACCTGCATGTCTTTGGGCTGTGGGAGGAAACCCACGCAGACACGGGAAGAACATGCAAACTCCCACTACCCGCTACCTACTGCGCTACCCTGCCGCCATTATGTACATATTTTTTTTTATTTTAATCTGACATGCCATCTTTTTCAGTGAGCGACTCGAACGGAGGATGGCGCGAGTGACGATGGCCCCGCCCAGCTCCCCATTCCTGAGGTCCTGCCTCCCCCTCCCCCTAGGCCCACTGTATGTGTCTCTTGCTGCAAGTGAACTACAGTGGTGCTTGAAAGTTTGTGAACCCTGTAGAATTTTCTATATTTCTGCATAAATATGACCTAAAACATCATCAGATTTTCACTCAAGTCCTAAAAGTCGATAAAGAGAAACCAGTTAAACAAATGAGACAAAAATATTATACTTGGCCATTTATTTATTGAGGAAAATGATCGAATATTACATATTTATGAGTGGCAAAAGTATGTGAACCTCTAGGGTTAGCAGTTAGTTTGAAGGTGAAATTCGAGTCCGGTGTTTCAGTCAATGGGATGCCAATCAGGTGTGAGTGGGCACCCTGTGTTATTTCAAGAACAGGATCTATCAAAGCCTGCTCTTCACAACACACGTTTGTGGAAGTGTATCATGGCACGAACAAAGGAGATTTCTGAGGACCTCACAAAAAGAGTTGTTGGTGCTCATCAGGCTGGAAAAGGTTACAAAACCATCTCTAAAGAGTTTGGACTCCATCAATCCACAGTCAGACAGATTGTGTACAAATGGAGGACATTCAAGACCATTGTTACCCTCCCCAGGAGTGGTCGACCAACAAAGATCACTCCAAGAGCAAGGCGTGTAATAGTCGGTGAGGTGACAAAGGACCCCAGGGTAACTTCTAAGCAACTGAAGGCCTCTCTCACATTGGCTGATGTTCATGTTGATGAGTCCACCATCAGGAGAACACTGAACAACAATGGTGTGCATGGTAGGGTTGCAAGGAGAAAGCCACTGCTGTCCAAAAAAAACATTGCTGCCCGTCTGCAGTTTGCTAAAGATCACATGGATAAACCATAAGGCTACTGGAAGAATGTTTTGTGGACGGATGAGACCAAAATAGAACTTTTTGGTTTAAATGAAAAGCGTTATGTATGGAGAAAGGAAAACACTGCATTCCAGCATAAGAACCTCATCTGTGAGACATGGTGGTGGTTGAGTCATGGTCTGAGCCTGTTGTGCTGCATCTGGGCCAGGATGGCTTGCCTTCATTGATGGAACAATGAATTCTGAATTATATCAGTTTTTTGTAAAGAAAAATGTCAGGACATCTGTCCATGAACTGAAACTCAAGAGAAGGTGGGTCATGCAGCAAGACAACGACCCTAAGCACACAAGTCGTTCTACCAAAGAATAGTTAAAGAAGAATAAAGTGAATGTTTTGGAATGGCCAAGTCAAAGTCCAATCGAAATGTTGTGGAAGGACCTGAAGCGAGCAGTTCATGTGAGGAAACCCACCAACATCCCAGAGTTGAAGCTGTTCTGTACGCAGGAATGGGTGAAAATTCCACTAAGCCGGTGTGCAGGAATGATCAGAAGTTACCGGAAACATTTAGTTGCAGTTATTGGGGGGTCACACCAGATACTGAAAGCAAAGGTTCACATACTTTTGCCACTCACAAATATGTAATATTCAATCATTTTCCTTAATAAATAAATGACCAAGTGTAATATTTGTGTCTCTTTTGTTCAACTGGTTTCTCTTTCTCTACTTTTAGGACTTGAGTGAAAATCTGATGATGTTTTAGGTCATATTTATACAGAAATATAGAAAATTCTAAAGGGTTCACAAACTTTCAAGCACAACTGTATGATTCTTAGCGTGATGAGAGAAGTCATAAAATGAACCGGAATGTTCAAACAAATTCTAGAAAAAAAACTCGATCTAAACCCGTTAAGTAGTTCTCTCATGAAAAGCGGACAGACTGAGAGACAGAGAGAAGTTTTTGATTTTATACATACAGTACTAGGGGGTTCTGTCCCCTGCTTGCTTCGCTCGCCAAGCCCGTGTCCTGTGCTATGTGCCCTCCACTTCACGTCTCTGCCGCTTGCATTTGTGGATTTCACTTTTACCAACAAATCTTTTCATTCTCGTGGATACGCCTCTTCATTGGGAGGCAACACTACTTTTCCCCGATGGCAACATGAATTGGACGATCTACAAGTTTCCAACTTAAAGTTTAAATCCGAACAATATATTCGATCTCTTTTCGCTGTTCCGGTATTTCACCGAGTAATAATTTCCGTTTGTTTGCGCTAATGCAATCTTTACTATCCCTTTTTTGAGATATTCATATTTTAGTACTCTCATTATCTCTATCCTGCTCTGCCTGTGTATCGCGCCAACGTTTTTGAACGTTCTACTTTGTCATCTACTCTTTTGTCTTTTATTTCCGGCCCCGGACGTTGGTTAAATCTCTTGGCACAAAGTCTCATCTGGCGGGACATGAGAGTATCTCTCTGAAAAAGTCACGTCTCATGCCAGGATTCTTTTTCCATAATAGAGAGATATAGATGGTGTCAGACGGAGACAGGGTTCACATTGGTTATAACGTAACAGAGAGACAAAAGGTAAACCAGCAAATAAACGTCTGTGGCAGTGCTACAATAGTAAGAATGCATTTGGAGTATTGTGAGCAGTTCTGGTCGTCACAACCAAGTACACCTCAGGACTCACTGACTAACTCTGAGAATGTTTGGTCTCGAGTGGAGGAGACCCTTAGGGAAGAGAACTAACTTATTGACTAAGTGGTGAAGCGCGTTCTCGAGGGCATCAGTGGAAATTACGTGGAAGCACATTAAGAACTAGAGCCGGGAAACTCTTCTTTAGGAAAAGAGTTGTGGGAATCTGAAACAAACTACCAAGCCATGGAGTAGAAACCTTGACAACCTTGACGATGCGCCTGAAATGAAATATTAGGACAGCTGAGCTCTTAGCTAAACAAACGAACTTGATGGATGGAATGGTCTCCTCTTGTTTGTCACGTTTCTTACGTACTTATGTAAGGTGCAGCTCGGTATCTACTGTCCTCGACTGAGACAGTATTTTGTCACACTCTCCTTTGTTACTACATCCCATCCCAGGCTCTGAGAAGGAAGCAATACCACCTTGGGATGAGCGAGAGGGGACACTAGCGCTAACCACATCTTCTCTCTTCGCCACAGTTCTAAAGAGACGTCTGAGGGTGACAGCTCCGCCCCTTCTGCCTGGGATGCCACACAAACAGGTGGTACGTGGAAGGAGTAGTTCATCTATCTATTATATAAAACATTCCTGAGATTAGACAAGACTATTTCGAAGAGATTTTTTCAAGTCACTGTTAACACTGTCTGGTCTTCCACCAGCCGAGTTACTGTTGACAGAAGGATGTGTCGTAATGTTATCGCGTAATTTATGTCTGAGTGATGGGCTAGGATGGGACAGGATTAGTTGTATTCAAAATTGTTCAAACAATTCTGACATGTAAAAATTTAACAGGCGACAAGAAAGGTAATGTAGTCCATCTTCAGGGGATAACATGAGACACCAAAGGAGATCTCGATATGCCACTTGTATTAAAACGTTTACAGTTTCACGTTAGAAGAGCTTTTGTTATGACAATTAACAAATCACAGGGACAAACATTTGAAAAAGTCATTTTATTTATTAGAGAGAAAGAAAACGAAAATTCACTCACAGGCAGTGTTGTCACGATGAACATCCAAACACGGAATCAAAATTCAATGCGATATTGATGAAAAGTTCATTTCAAATATTGTTTTAACTGAAGTTTTACAGTAAATGTTTAAGTTTAAAAAGTATTTGCATGTTAATTTCAAAGACAAACAGAACGAAAATGTATAACGCAACCAATACCTCTAACACAGGGGTGGCCAATGCTTCGATCACGATCGACCAGTAGATCGGAAAGGTAGTGCAGGTAGATTGCGTTGCATTCAAAATTTTTTTTTCATATATCCTCCCTATGGCGTTTGCCACTTGATTGACATACAGGGCGGCCAGTCCGAGATCTCTTCTCTTCTCACACACTGGTCATCCCGCACACACAATCAAACGTGCAAGCTACTGCAAAACTTCGGCTGTGATCTAGTTAGCCTTTATTTATATCGACTGAAGAAGTTAAAAAAAAAATTGTTTGGGGAGGGTATGGGCTGGATGTGGAATTAGAAGAGGATTTTTTTTCTCTCACAATGTCACAATCGAAGTGCATTTGTCTGATCTGTCAATCTATCATTGCTATTCCAAAGAAGGAAAATGTGGAAAGGCACTTTCGAACTGTTCATAAAAACTACGAAACTGACTTCCTTCCGAAAAGCGATCTGAGAAAGAGAAAGGAGAGGGAACTAAAATCGCAGTTAATCAGACAGCCGTCATTTTTCACTCGGCTGAATTCAAAAGCAATGGCAGACACACTGAAGCATCGTTCCGGGTGAGTCACTCGATCATTAGGCATAAGAAGTCCTTCCAAGATGGAGAGATGATAAAAGATGCCTTTGTTGAGGCAGATGGCTAGGGAGGAATTCCTGCTGAGATTTCAAGACCCCTGGCCGGAGAAAAAGGAGTTTCTCTTTGTCATTAAACATACAGAATACAAGCAACTTAACAATCAATGGCCGCTAGACTTGCCATTTTGTTTTCGATCTGACCAACATGTTGAATGAGCTTAATTTACAGTTGCAAGGAAAAGAGAAAACCAATATGGTCAATATGATTAGCTCAGTTAATGCTTTACAAACAAAAAATGCAACATCTGTCCTCAAAGCTGCAGCGCCTTGATTTGGGGAACATCCAAAACCTCACGTCAGAGCTGGAGACGCAATGGAAGGCGTGTGCGCAACTTAAAAGCATCCGCTACACAGACCGGATTATAAATTGTCTATCAGACTTTGACAGACGGTTTCAAGACTCAGCTGTACTTGAGCCAATCGCTACATTTAAGTGCAATCCATTTAGGGAAGATGTTGAGGGTGAGTCGCCCGCGTCAAAAATTGCAACACTGTTTCACCTAAAACTCCTCTACAGTGGAGGATGAGATTTTGATGCTACAGGATGATTTTCAGCTGAAGTCTGGGGCTCTTGGACAGTTTTGGTAACTCACAGAGGATAAGTACCCAAACATGAGGAAATGTGCTACCTCCTTGACTGCATTATTCAGCTCTAATTATTTATGCGAGTCAGCCTTTTCCCACATAATGATTATTAAATCCAAATACTGTAGTGACGATAAATGTATTGAATTGTTATTGTGCCATAAAGGCTATTCAGTTATGCAAGGTACGACAACATATATTTTATATATAAAGTATACTCGGTATATATATATATATATATATATATATATATATTGTGGACGCTGGCCCGGACACACACAGACGGACATCGTTGTTACTCCCAACACACTGTTTATTTACAACTATGTACAAGTTTTTTGTGCATTCACAAACCCCAGTGCCTCCAGCACCGATTCCCCCAAATGTCCAGGCCACACAGTTCCACTGCCTTTCTCCTGGCCGCCTCTAGTCGTCCCTCCAGCTCCGTCCTCTTCCACCCGACTTCTGCCGATGACTGGAGGGAGGCGGCCCCTTAAATAGGAACCCGGATGGACTCCAGCTGCTTCCCGGCATTCCCCTGTAGCCACGCCCCTGTGTGGAGGAAGTGCCGGCTGCGCACCTGGAAGCCGTCCGGGTGTCCCCTGTCGTCTTCCCCCCAGCACTTCCTGGTGTGACTGAAGTGCTGGGCTCCCGGGATATTCAGGCACTGGGGCGCCGCCTGGCGGTGGCCACGGGCGGACCCCTCGCAGTCTGGAGGAGGCACAAGCCCTCCTGAGCCCGGCCAGGGACCACAATATATATATTCTATATATATATATATATATATATATATATATATATATATATCCATTCATTATTCAACCCGCTATATCCTAACTACAGGGTCCGGGGTCTGCTGGAGCCAATCCCAGCCAACAAAGGCAAGGCAGGAAGGCCCTTATATATATATAATTTTTTTTTTTTTTTTTTTTTATTTATTTATTTATTAATTTTATTACAATCAATACATAGCAATCAAGTTTTACAAAAAAAAAGAATTATGCTAAGAACAGATCGATCCCCACCCTTGAGAGAGAGAGCAAGCCAAACGGTGTAAAATTTAAGGCTTTTAAAAATACCTAAATCAACAAATTCTCTGTGCTTTATAAAATCATTTCAAAATATTACTGATTAGATCCTGCCATGTTTTGAAAAAGTCTGCACAGATCCTCTAACTGAGTATTTGATTTTTCCAATTTTAAATAATATAACACATCAGTTTCCCACTGACTTAAAGAGGAGAGTTTGGGTTCTTCCAGTTTATCAGAATAAGTCTGCGTGCCAACAGTGTAGTGAATGCAATCACAGTTTGTTTGTCTTTCTCCACTTTAAGACCCTCTGGAAGAACCCCAAACACAGCTGTTAATGGGTTAGGAGGGATTGTGAGTCCAAGACTGTCTGAGAGGTAATTAAAAATTTTTGTCCAGAATAATGTTAATTTGGAGCAGGCCCAGAACATGTGACCTAGTGAGGCTGGGGCTTGGTTGCAACGTTCGCAGGTTGGATCATGCCCTGGAAACATTTTGGAGAGTTTTAGTCGAGACAGATGTGCTCGATATATAATTTTGAGTTGTATAATTGTATGCTTTGCATATGGAGCTTGAGTGAATTCTCTGCATTGCTACTTTCCACTCCTTTTCTGATATATTAATTGAGAGGTCATTTTCCCAGTGTCCTCTTGGATCTTTGAAAGGAAGGGATTGTAAAAGGATTTTATATATTGTAGAGATGGAGTCTAACTCCTTGAAATTGAGCAATAATTTTTCCAGCGTGGATGAGGGTGCAAGATGAGGAAAATCTGGAAGGTTCTGTTTAACAAAGTTCCTGATTTGAAGATAGTGAAAGAAATTTGTAGCTGGAATGTTAAATTTGGAACGTAATTGTTCATAGGATGCAAAGGCGTTGTCTATATAAAGTCTCTAAGCAAGTTAATTCCAAATTTTTCCAGATATTAAAAACTGCATATGTTTGTGAGGGTTGAAAGAGGTGGTTCTTTTGCAGGGTGCCACAGAAAGAAGCTTCTCCGTCTTAAAATGCTTTCTACATTGGTTCCAGATTCTAAGTGAGTGGAGCACAATTGGGTTATTAGTGTATTGCCGATAACGTGTGTTTATTGGAGCACAAAGCAAGGAATACAAAGAAGTACTGCAGGATTTTACTTCTATTGCGGTCCATGCCTGTGTATGTTCTTCTATTTGTGTCCAGGTTCTTATCGACTGTATATTTGCCGCCCAGTAATAAAACTGGAAGTTAGGTAGAGCCATGCCCCCTTCTGCCTTTTGTCTTTGTAGGGTCGCTCTTTTGATGCGTGGATGTTTAGAATTCCAAATAAATGAGGTTATTGTTGAATCTAATTGCTTAAAGAACGATTTATTAATGTATATTGGTATGTTTTGAAATAAAAAGGAGCTTAGGAAGAATATTCATCTTAACAGTGTTAATTCTTCCAGCTAGTGTGAGATGAAGGGTTGACCATCTATGCAAGTCTTGTTTAATTTTTTCCATACAGACACGAAATTTTTTGATAAAGAGCTTTATGTTTACTTGTGATGTTTACCCGAGGTATTTAAACTGTTCTGCAATGATAAAAGGAAGGGTGTCTAATCTAATATTATATGCTTGAATTCACGGAAAGAGTACACTTTTATTCAGATTAATTCTGAGACCAGAGAGCTTTTGAAATTCTGTGAGTGCTGCTAAGACTGCAGGCACAGAATTTTCTGGGTCCGATATATACAGTACCATGTCATCTGCATATAATGAGATTTTCTGTTCCAGTCCTTCTCTGCTAATCCCCTTTATCTGATCAGTATTTCGACAATGTATTGCCAGTGGTTCAATGGCAATTGCAAACAGCAGTGGTGACAAAGGGCATCCTTGTCTTGTGCCACGTTCTAGTTTAAAGTAGTCTGAGCAAATGTTATTGATGCAAACTGAAGCTTCTGGGTTAGTATACAGTAATTTAATCCATGCACAAATGTTGGGCCAAACCCAAACTTCTCCAAAATAGTAAAAGGTATTTCCATTCAATCATGTCGAATGCTTTTCTGCATCCAATGATAATAATATTTCTGGGGTGTTTGATTTAGTTGGTGAGTATATTACATTAAACAGGCGTCGAAGATTTGAAGATAAGTGTCGGCCCCTAATAAATCCAGTTTGGTCTTGTGATATTATTGAGGGAGCACTTTCTCCATCCTTCTAGCTATGATTTTAGAGAGTATTTTAACGTCGTTATTCAGAAGTGAAATTGGTCTGTATGATGCACATTGTAATAAGTCCTTATTTTGTTTTGGAAAGACAGTGATTAGTGCTTGGCGAAAGGTTTGTGGAAGAGATTGGTTATCTCTGGCTTCTGTAAATGTTGCTAATAGGAGGGAGCTAGCTGAGCGGAGAATTTCTTGTAAAACTCTGCAGGGTAGCCATCAGGGCCTGCTGCTTTTCCACCTTGGAGTGACTTTATAGCATCCAGTAATTCTGATAATGACAGAGGTTTATCGAGCTCCTCCACACTAATAGCGTCAATTTGTGGTATCTGTAATTTATCCAGAAATGCATTAGATTGTATATTGTCTTCTTTAAACTCAGTAGTATATAGGGATTTATAGTAGTCTCTAAAAGTGCACATTATATTTTTGTGTTCGATGATTTTATCTCCATTCGTGTTAGTAATTACGAGATTGCGTACGCACTTCTTGCTTGTGAATTTGTTGCGCTAAAAGCTTATTAGCTTTCTCTCCATGTTCATAATAATGATGTCTGGATTTGTAAATTAGTTGTTCGGTTTCTTTAGTTGTCAAGAGGTTTAATTCTGAATGTAGAGCCTGCCTCCTCTTATGTAGAGTCTCGCTTGGTAGTCTGGCATGTTCTTCATCTATTTTAGTAATTTCGCTTTTATCTCTGCTACTTTCTTCGCTTCGGATTTATTTCTGTGGGAAAGATATGAGATAATCTGTCCTCTTAAGAAGGCCTTAAGAGTTTCCCAGAGTATTCCTGCAGAGATCTCAGGGGATGTATTTGTCTCTAGAAAGAATTCAATTTGTTTGGATATAAATTCAGTACAATTCTCGTCAGCTAATAGAAGCGGATTGAGACGCCATCTGCGGGGTGAGTGTATGGGGCTTAGTAATTTCAGCTCCAAGATCATCGGAGCATGGTCTGAAATAACAATAGCATCGTATTTACAAGATTTAATCTTAGGCAAGAAGTTATTATCTATAAAGAAGTAATCAATCCTTGAGTAGCAATGATGTACTGGTGAGTAGAAAGAATATGTTCTTGAATTTGGGTTTAAAACCTCCAGGGATCTGATAAGTTGTGATCAGTTATAAACTTTGTAATTATCTTTGCGGTGTTAGTTGCGTTCCCCTGTGGAGGAAGTCTTATCTAAAAGTGGATTTAGAACACAATTAAAGTCCCCAGCCATTATAAGTTTATGAGTGTTCAGATTGGGAATGGATGCAAATAAATTTTGTATAAATTCCTTATCATCAACATTAGGTGCATAAACATTTATCAAAATCATTTTACAGTTAGATAAGTCTCCCATGACCATCACATATCTCCCTTCAGGATCCAATACTACATCTGATGCTACAAATGGTACTGTTCTATGTATGAGAATTCCCACCCCTCTAGTTTTCTTCGTAAAACTAGAATGGAACATTTGGCCAGTCCAGTCTTTTGCAGCCGGAACTGATCCTTACTTAGTAAGTGGGTTTCCTGTAAAAATACTATTTTAGCATTTAGACCTGTTAGGTGAGAAAGTACTTTCTTTCTCTTTAATTCGTGATTCAGGCCTTTAACATTCCAGCTTACGAAGTTAACTGTCCCATCATGGAGACACTGATTCTGAGTTTTGGTGTCATATTATAGTCTTAACTGGAAGTGAAATAGTTTAGGTCTTAATTTCCTATTCCCCAAGAGTTGTTGCCATGCAGCTTATTATTACGTTGATAGTTATAATTATAAAGATTGAGATGATAGATTAGATATAGATCAAGCCTGCTCTCTTTCTCTTCCCCTTAACCCCCACCCTCCCTTTTTGCCTCCCCAGGTGAGGCTAAAACCCACTTCATGCAGTCCCAGTCCTCTGACATACCCAGAGACAGAGCACGTCCAAAGCACATCAAGCCCCCATGCAGTGGCGCTTTAAGGTTAAAAGATAGAGATATCTGTTACCAATATAGTCTTTAAAAGAGGAAAAAAAAAAAAAAGAATTTTGCACTTAATATATATACATATATATACACATACACATATACATATATATATATATATATATATATACATACATACATACATATAATCTTCATCAATTTTAGTGCATTAAGATGATATCCCCAGATAATAAACCCAGGTGATGGTGTTAAAGATGTGTCCAAAACAAGCATAACAAGTCTTAATGCAGTAATAGCAATAACAGCAAACCAAGGGTATGATATTGAACAGTCTCATTTAGGGTACACATGAAATAATTAGAAAAGAAAAAAAAAAAGAGGAGGAAAACGTAATTAAGCACAATAAAACACAAACATTTAGCCCTAGTAATACTAAGTAATGATAAGTAATAAGTAAGTAATAATAATATAAGAATATGAGAATATATGCTGATAAAAACCCGTATTTTAAAACAAATAGATCAGACAGTAGATTATTAATCCTAGCTTTATCATTTACCGCCATGACTCACAATTATGTATCAGAATAGTCCGGGATCAGCTTTCTTAACTCATTTTCTGCCTCCTCCTTGCTAGCGAAAACATAGAAATGACCCTGCCATTCCACTTTCAGTTTTGCGGATACAGGAGGCCGTATTTGACATTGGCTTGCCGTAGCGCTGTTTAATATTATAGAAGGCGGGCGTTTGATAGCTGTTGCTGGAGAGAAGTCAGGGAAGACGCGAATTGGCAATCTTCATATATAATATCTTCCTTTTTTTCCTGAGGAGTTCCATCACCTCTAACTTAAATGATAATCGTTCAAAACGGACTATAAAAGATCTTGGTCGGGGTCTGACGGTGTTTGATCAGCGCTGTAAGCCGCTGCTATCTCAGATTCTGCTTTAAAGTCGCCCCGATTATTTTAGAAAAAGTTCAGTTCGAATTTCACGGGTTTAAACTTTCGATTCTCCGGCAAGCCTTCAATTCTGACATTATACCTTCTATTCCCATCTTCTAAAGCAGCCAGTCTGTCTCCAAGTTTTTCTCCGAGTTTTTACATTCAACTGACATTTACTGCTCTTTCCTCGGCACTGGCAGCTAGATGTTCGCTATTTCGATCCGATTCGTGAATGTCTCACTAAGATGCTCCAATCGATCAGCAAGCGTGCTCAGTTTAGCGAGTTTTTCTCAATGCGCTCTTCAATTTTACCCAGCACCTGTCGAAGTTCAAGCTGTACCTCTTGACAGCCTTTCATTTGCCTGTTGGATTTCCTGTCGCAGACATTCATTGGCCTGTTTCATCTCCTGTTTCAGTCTCTCATGTGCCTTTGCCGTTGCTTTCTCATTAGCCTTCTCGCTTTTCTTTATATCTTGCCTGAGGTCAGCGAGCAACACTTTCAGTTCAGATAGCTCAAATGTGCCTTCTTGTACCGTAGATGAAGCAGCAGACTCTGCTGAAGCCGGTGTCCCCGCTGCTCCAGTCGCGCGTGATTGCGTAACTGAAGCCGCGGACCTCCCGGCCTTTTCCAGTTTCAGGTAATCCTCTCCAATCGGCGAGCTATCCACATCTGCACTCACGATCGCACCTTCGCTCCCCTTTTCGCTCTCAGCAAGCGACGATGTAGCGGACCGTGGTCCCGAGGAGTCTGTACTTTCGCCCATCTGATCCAGGTCTGTCTCTGAGAGGCCGTATCTCGAACTAGGGCTTGCTGATCGCAGCTTGGATGTAGCTTTAGTCTTCGATTCTTTCGGACCCCCCTTCTTGTTGGCCATGTTTATATGTGTTTACATATACTGTAGCGGTCCCTCTCGGGTTGAATAAATACAGGATATCTCAGAATAATAAGCAAATAATATGAAAAATAGCACCACTGCTAGCGGAGCTCCACTTCAGACGTCCATCTCTCGCATCGGACGAGACCAAGCCTATATATATAATTTTTAATGTAGGTAGATCATTTCGACCTGGTCATTTTAAAAGCAGCTTGCAAGCCAAAAAAGTGTGGGCACCCCAGCTCTAACGCAACATGAGACATCATTTTCTTTCCATTTATTATGTTAACTACTTTTTAAGTAATAATTTTCTGCCTCTAACTATTCTTCGATGATCCCATACATATAGCCAGGGGTTGGCAAGCGAAGTGAGCAGGGGGCGTACCCCCCTAGTATTAATAATACATTTCATTTATATAGCACCTTTATCTTGCTGAAGACGTGACGTGACAGAGCTCCAGCTGAAGCTCCATACGTTTGACTACTGTCATGCATGCGTGTTTAGGAGACAGTCAACAAGCCCAGAGGTGAGTGAAATCCTGAGGGCCAAAGGGTTTCTATGGGATTCTAACGTCTCTCTCTCTCTCTCTATCTCCTGATCCAAGGAAGACAAACAATAAATGAGCTCACTTATCTCCTCCATATCCAGGCTCCCAAAATGGCTATTCCACATCCGGGTCCACAATGAAGATGTCAGTCTCCACTCCCCGCCGAAGATGTCACTTCCAGCTTCAATCTTTTCCCCCGTTGGTGATGCCATTTCTGCTTCAATCAACAGCTCCATCTTTTGTTTCCCTATAAATAACCGCGATGTACCCTCTTTAAGTTGTCAAATGTTTTTTTTTGATCATTTAGACGAACATCTAAACTTTCTTTTGTTGTCTGCTCGACATTATATGAGGCTACCACCCCAAACCTTCTCATGTAGTCTGTCTATTTATTACACTACTGAAGCCCCAATAATTGGAGTGCCGAGGGCACAAATCTTTTTTTTTTTTGCTTTTCTAAACAGGGCTGCCTGGTGGGCACCCCAACCTTTCTTCCGGCATCCTTGGTCTGTTGACCCAGTTACACATTTTATAAGGAGATTTGGAGGTTCCCGACAACTTCTGCCCTCTAGTGTCCAGGGAGGCTATGTTTCCATCCACTCCACACCATTCTCTATCTCTCTCGGGCAGCCCCCGTGGGGCACTTCATGGGCACACAGAGGTCATGCCACCCTGTTTGCAGTGCCCTGGCTTCCGCACTGGCCTGACCATATTCCATTCTTAGAGGTTTACTGGGCCCTGCCTGTTGTCCTCCTGAGCTGCCCACTGATCCCTCAGCTTCTGGGCCCTTTCACAATACGCATCACCGCTTACCTTCTGGTGTCTTTTCTGCCATTATTATTATTTAAATGCTGTATAAAGTCTCATTGCTCTGGAAATTCTCAAATCTCAAACCTTCTCAATGGAAATGTACGTAATGATACAGAAATGTCAAAGACTGTAATTTATAATCTGATCCGAAATAAAACATGCCAAGAAAAGATTACAGGCCATGAAATCTTCTGGGGGTGGGGGGGGGAATTGGCCTTTGGTAAATTAGACACTGATTTGGATTTGCAAAATTAATGTATGTAAATCATACCTTTGTTGACAGGTTAGCAGATTAAGCTGTTGTCAGTCGCGGTTGGAGAACGCGCCCATGCATATATCATTCACAAGCTTATCTCCTCTGCCTAAAGCGGCACAATCTACTTAACGACAACGTGTTATTTTTACAGCACGATGGCTGCGTGCTTTGCAGCTGTTTCTCAATCCACCTCCTATTCATGACCTGCAGGCACCAGACTTTGATTGATTTACGTGGCAATTCACAAACACACCCAATAGGAAAGGGCTTTTATTGGTTTTATTTTATTCATATATATATATATATATATTTTTTTTTAGGAGAACGCCACCTACAGGTCGCACCTACAACGACAGAAAGCGGAAAGGATTAATCAGGTGAGGTCAGGTCAGGTTGTGGGAGCATACACTGGTACAATGCGCTGGTGTACCCACCGCACAACGAAACAGCTCGGGATCCCGGTTGGTAACCCCTCAGGCAGACACGTGGTCCTGTGTCACCCTCTGGAAATGACCATCTATCTGTTGCAGCCAGGTGTTACGTGGGCATCCATTGGCCTGGAGGATCCTATGAGCCGGATCACCCTCTGAGAATCCCACCACATGGCCGTAGTACCGTAACTGACGCCACCTCACAATGCATTTCATGTGCCTCATTTAGGGCTACGTGAGAAACACAAAGTCAAACCAGCGGGACCCAAGGATTCTCTGAAGACACACAGGAGTCCAGTCTTCGTCTCAGGTCACTGGACCGCGTCCATGTCTCACAACCATATAGCAAGACAGGAAGCACCAGGACTCTAAAGACTTGGACCTTCGTCCTTTTGCAGATATCAGGAGCGAAACACACCCCTTTCAAGTGACCTCATGATCCCCCACGCTCTCCCAATCCGTATACTGACTTCATAGGAAGACTCATCAGAGACATGAATGTCACTGCCAAGGTAAGTAAACCTCTCGAGGTCGACACTCTCTCTGCAGACAGACACACTGCTGATGCCCATGCCCAAGAGGTCATTAAAGGCCTGGATGTTGGTTTTTATCAGGACACTCACAAGCCCAGACACTCTTCGCTCAACCTCTCGAGCGCCCCAATCAGAGCCTCCATTGACTGTGCGTGAGGTCACTGGAAAGGGGTGAGTGGCGCTCCCAAGGACGAAGGTCCAAGTCTTTACAGTCCTGGGGCTTCCTGTCTTGCTATATGGTTGTGAGACATGGCCGCTATCCAGTGACCCGAGACAAAGTCTGGACTCCTGTGTCTCTCCGGAAAATCCTTGGGTACTGTTGGTTTGACTTTGTGTTGCTCATGGAGTCCTGAACGAGGCACATGACCTGCATTGTGAAGGAGCATCAGTTACGGCACTACAGCCATGTGGCGCATTTTCCAGAGGGTGATCCAGCTCGTAAGATCCTTATTGTTGGGGACACAAGTGGCTGGACCAGGCCAAGGGGTCGCCCAGATAACGCCTGGCTGCGGCAGATAGAGGGTCATTTCCGGAGGGTGGGACTGTACCAGTGCCTGCTTCCCAACTTGACTTGACTTGAGTTGTACTTTTGACCTGGACTGAAACAGAGTCCAGTTTTGTTTTATTTTAAGGCTACTGATGCCCTTACATGGACTGGAATTGACTGTATATATACAGTGATCCCTTGCTATATCGCTCTTCGACTTTCACTTCTTCACTCCATCGCGGATTTTAAATGTAAGCATATCTAAATATATATCACGGATTTTTCGCTGGTTCCCAGATTTCTGCAGATAATGGGTCTTTTAATTTATGCTACATGGTTCCTCAGTTGGTTTGCCCAGTTGATTTCATACATGCTATTGGCGGATGGCTGAGAAGCTAGCCGATCAGAGCACGTATTACATATTAAATAAAACTCCTCAATGATATACGATATGCTTCCCGCGCAGTGCTTCGCATACTTGAAAGCCCGAACAGCACGTATTGATTTTTGATTGTTTGCTTTTCTTTTTCTCAGAGGGGCTGTTCGCACACTGGCCTACAGGATATGGAAGATCCCCTAAAAAATGCTGAAAGACTACCTTCACATTGCTCCCTTCCTTGCAGCTGCTTTGCTTCGCATACTTAAAAGCCCAACAGCTCGTATTGATTTTTGATTGTTTGCTTTTCTCTCTCTCTGTCATTCTCTGCTCCTGATGCGCACTCCATTGAAGAGGAAGATATGTTTGCATTCTTTTAATTGTGAGAAAGAACTGTCATCTCTGTCTTGTCATGGAGCACAGTTTAAACTTTTGACTAAAGGGTGTTATTTCATGTCTAGAGGGCTCTAATAATGTTAAAAAGCGTATTTAGAAGGTCGTAAACAGGTTTTCCATCCTCTAACTGCGAAAATATTTGATTTATAAATAAAGAATCCTACTTCGCGGAAATTCATTTATCGCGGTAGAGTCTGGAACGGATTAACTGCGATAAACGAGGGTTTACTGTATATATTAGGGTAAGAGCCCCTGTGATTTCCAATGTCACACACGTGCGGATGGGAAGCAGCTAAAGGGCTTGAGTGAGCGCAATAAGTCAGACCAGGAAGTGGCAGAGTGCACTGATTTTTTTTCTCACTTTCCTGCAGACCATCCACGGGAGATTCCACCTGGCCCTGTTGACGTCACTTCCAGGTCTGAGCCTATGGAGGGAGACCTTGTCGGCTTTGATGTCACGTCCGGGCTTGATCCTATGGCTGAAGACCCTTATGAGCCCGACCCGTCTGACTTCACTTCCTGTCTTCCCCTTTAAAAGCCTCCACCTTGTCCTTATTCCCTCAGTTCTGTTTTGGACTCGGTTTTGTGCACATCACTGCTGTTATACATTTTGTAACTTTGCAGCCAGGATACCAAATATACTGTATGGGTACCCCAAACCTTTTTATGACTCTTATGTCTGGTTTTTGTGACACCTATTTCTATTTTTCATCTTTTTTTTTTTCCTTCATAACTAAATTTTGTCTTGTGACATATTATTTATACATTTTTTGTGCATCCTTTACATCAGTCACTGTTTTTTTTTTTCTCTACTCTATCGTGGAATAATATTTATTTTATTTTTTTTTATTATACTTTATTAATCTCGAAGGAAATTACTTGGTTTTCACATACCCCTTGGGGTCAGAGCGCAGGGTCAGCCATTGTACAGCACCCCTGGAGCAATTGAAGGTTAAGGGCCTTGCTCAAGGGCCCAGCAGAGTAGCATCTCTTTTGGCAGTGACAGGGATTCGAACCGGCAACCTTCGGGATACCAGCGCTTTTGTGATGTAAGATTTTGCATATAATTTGAGAAATGTTTTGTATGTCTTTATTTATAAAATAGACAAAGCAATGTCATTTAGTGTTACTTTGGTGAGAGGCATTCGTGTTTGCCCCCCCTTCACGACTATGTCTGTTTGTAATTTTACGACAGGGTTTGGGAGATGTGTCTTAAACCAGTTTGGCGAGTGTTTCTTTGCTAAAGTCTTTCTCTCATCCCCCACACAAAGCCAGATTAGTTTAACATTTGGTTTTTGGGGTTGCAGGTGTTAAGATGTTCTATTTCCCCCTATTGGTCTAAGGTATGGCTGTTTGGAATTGGCTTGTCTCAGAGGCCTTTAAGTACCATGATGTCCTATTGGCTGTAGGGGTTGGACAGAAAACCACATTCTCTCTCTCTTACTAACATCTGAAAAGAAGCATCACCTGTGATGATGTAGAAGTATCTTTCTCTTGTTAACAACTGATGAAGACCATCACACCATGAACTGACAAGAACAGCACAATGAAGAGCACAGCTTCAGCCATATTGAGACAGGCTTGAGGCCTGTTCTGAAGAAAGCTGAGCACCAATGATGCCTTAACTAGAGACATTTTAAGTAACTACAAGTCTGTGTGCCACCTGAGTTACACATCACCATTTTATCAGGTTGTATGGTTGCCAATATTCAAATGTACTTTGCATTTTGTTATTATTTATGAATATTATTTTATGTGTAACTTAACTCCTGCTTGTCTTTTTGATACATCTAATTGCCTGAGGTTATAGATATAGAAGGGAAGGTGGGGAGAAGTTATATACAGTGCTAAGTCTGTGAGAATAGGCATTCTAAGGCTACATATTAATAATACAATAAGGGAAAGTAGGGCGGCACAGTGGCGCAGTGGTAGCGCTGCTGCCTCGCAGTTAGGAGACCCGGGTTCGCTTCCCGTTTGCATGTTCTCCCCGTGTCTGTGTGGGTTTCCTCCGGGCGCTCCGGTTTCCTCCCACAATCCAAAGACATGCAGGTTAGGTGGTTTGGCGACTCTAAATTGGCCCTGGTGTGTCCTGCGGTGGGTTGGCACCCTGCCCAGGATTGGTTCCTGCCCTGTGTTGGCTGGGATTGGCTCCAGCAGACCCCCATGACCCTATTCGGATTCAGTGGGTTAGAAAATGGATGGATGGATAAGGGAAAGTAGAACAAAATATATATTACTCTACCAAGATAAAACAAGCACAGATCCTTAGCCTCAGAGCCACCACTCCTTTTTCATTTGAACATCTGCCTCTCTTGTGCCTCTCTTATTAACCCCTCAGTCCTGGTTGGTCCCAAACTACTAGCAGGCCATCTGCTTTAGTAGACGGCTTGTGACAAACTGTCTGTGAAAAGAAGAAGGAGGAAGAAAAGTTACTTACTTACTAGCACTTACGAGAACTTAAAAATCTACTTGAATATACCGGGACTGGCCCTTACTGTATGTTACTACCCCTTTACACAGAGATCACAGACGATATATGTATATATATCTATATATATATATACACGTATATATATATGTATATATTTCTTGAATAAGAGCCGTATTGTAGCCAGAGGTTTGAAGTGTGCCACTGTGATCTGTGAAGTCTATTCCAAATACATTATTCTATTAAGTCGTAAAATCACTACGGCTGAAACCACGCAAATCAGCTGACAGGGAGATGGACAGAACTACATGAAAGACGACTCAGGCCGGCTATTTAAAAGTGCCAATGTGCCCAGCGAGGTGAGGATCAACATATACGGGCAGGGGCCACTGTCTGCAGACGCCGTGAGTGATTAGAGAAGGTGCTAAAAAAGTGCTCTTTGGGTCTAAGAACTGCAACAACAACATTTCTTTCAGGAGCATGTTTTCATACAAATGGTGGAGCTCAAAGTGCTTTGCAAGAAGTAAAAAGAAAAATATAAAAATAAGATTAGGCAATACTAACTTACAAAGAATAAAGTAAAGTCTGATGGCCAGGAGGACAACAAAAAGCAAAAAAAAAATAAAAAAACAAAACAAAATCTGCAGGGGCTCCGAGGCCACGAGACCACCCAGCCAGCCCCCACTGGGCAAGAGCACTGAGAAGAGCACAGCTCAGATGGCAGTTGCCCGTACCTGGCAAGGTTCATAAAAAACACAATCAAACTGCAAAATGTGTGAGTATTTATAATGGGGAGGAACCATGCAGAAGACCAAATGCCACCTTACACTCACAGAAGAGCTGGATGATGATGGGATGGCTTCTCTTTGACCTGGATATGTATGTATACTACATTGTATGTTGGGAGTCAAAGCTACACTTTAAAACAAATCAAATATATATATATATATATATATCCTTATATATAATTTGATACTATCCATATGTATGGTGTTCACGTCAGTACCCCTGTAGAAGACAGGCCCCTTGCACAGACAGACAGACACGGTATGTCCAAAACACACTCGTTTTATTTATCAAGTCCTGCACACAACACAGTGCTCCAACAGTACTCAGTCCTTCTACTCAGACTTTCTCTTCCTTTCCGACTCTCCTCTACTCCTTTCTTCCCAAGCTTTGTCCTCCTCCTCCCGACTTTGGCTTCTCTCCTCAGTGCCTCTCTTCTTCAGGCCGGCTCCACTAATTATTTTTAAAGGGGTCCCCGCTTTTTTAACAGGTGGAGAGTCCCATCTGGGATGCCATGTAGAAGACGGGCCCCTTGCCCAGACAGACAGACACCGTATGTCCAAAACACACGCATTTATTTTCGCTAATATATTTACAAGTTCAGGTGCACAACCCAGTGCTCCAGCACCAATCCCCCCAAAGTCCAGGCCTCTCTCCTCAGTGCCTCTCTTCTTCAGTCCGCCTCCACTCCTCTCCTCCAAGACTCTTGTCCACTTCCACCCGACTCCAGTCATCGTATGGAGGGAGGCGGCCCCTTTTATAGCCACCCGGATGTGCTCTTGGTGTCTTCCAGTAACCCTCCGACACTCCACTGTGTGGCAGAAGCACCAGTTGTGTACCTGGAAGCACTCCAGGTGTCCCCGGTCTTCTTCCCCCCAGCACTTCCGGGTGTGGAGGAAGTGCTGAGGTCCAGGACTCTCCAGTCACCAGGGAACACCCTGGCAGTAACCACGGGCCCCTACAGGGGTGAGCTTTAAAGCTCTGCACCCGTGGTCCCCAACGCAACCAGGGCGGTCACTCCCTGGTGGTCTGGAGGAGGTGCAAGCCCTCCTCCAGTTCTCTTGGGCGTCCCAGCAGGGTACCACTCCCAGCTGCGTGCCACACCCAGTATGTATGGTGTTCGCATCAATACCTCGACTCAATACAAGTTAGAAGCAGGCAATGGGACTCTGCCTCTGTAGTTAGAACATCACGTGACACACGCGGACGCAGTATTGCATGATTGGCTAAGAATGTTCAAATGCTTCAGTGACGCCGCTGTATGGCCAAGTATAGTAAGTCGGTGTTGGTTCAAGCAGATAACAGTAAGTTCGGTTGGTTTTTGGAACATTGGTTTGGTGGGGCGTACTTTCCAAGAGTAACATCGTTGACTGACTTAAACCCTTCGACAGATCCGGAACCGTAAGTAATTTAGAACGTATCGCCATTTGCTTGGTACGTCGAAATCTATCTTTGGGCAGTTCGGTTTTGGCATTCGCCCTTCTGACATCTATTGGCAAACTGAGTAATGACGGCTGGGTATTAACAACGGTCATTGTTTAAATTTTAGCCAATCTCAGATCTAAAATGACCCCGCCAACATAATCATCACTCCGACTCTGATTAGAGTCGTAAACTACGGTTTGTTCTGAAAATTTATTTGCTGGAAAAAATCAAATGAGGTGCGCCGAAGAGCTGAGTTCACGTCTCGCAGCCCCGTTTAAACAGGAAGCTCTTCATTACATCGGCCGAAAAGGTTTACAAATCAGTGCCATGATAACAAAATCATTTCAAGGACTTAAAAAAATAAATTATTCTTTGCAGAGAAAGTATGGATTTCACAAACGTAGAATATGTAGCCTGATTTGATCGGGCTCCCAGTCGCCGGCAGAAAAGTAATGAGACCGGCAACCCTGCAAGCGATCTGGCAACGCTGCGCTGTTGTCCTTGATAGAGCACGTGTATCAGTACCCTCCCATAGCTCAGTGCGAGTTTCAACTCCTTCTGTTAACTACATGATTTTTGTGACTGCTATTAGCGAAGTTGTGTTTTTGGTTGTGCGTCACGCAAAATGGAACAGCGGAATTTGGAGCAACGTTGTGCCATTAAAAGGCAAGTGTGACGTTTGAAAAGTTAAAACAGGCCTATGGGGAACATTCTTTATCCCGAGCTCAAGTTTTTTGCTGGCACAAATCATTTTTGGAAGGCAGAAAACACGTTGAAGATGAACACCGTTCAGGAGGACTTCAACTTCGAAAACCAATGAAAACATCGAACGTGTGAACACTCTTGTGAGATCAGACTGTCGTTTAACATTAAGAATGTTGAGTGAACAATTAAATTTGAACAGATCTACCATTCATCAAATTTTGACTCAACATTTGCACATGCGAAAGGGCTGTGCCAAAATGGTGACGAAAAACCTCACAATTGAGCAGAAGGACAATCAAAAAAACGCATTCCTATGGTTCCCCAGCCCCCTTATTCACCTGACCTCAGTCCGTGTGACTTTTCCTTTTCCTAAACTGAAAATGTCCTCAAAGGACGTCATTTCGGGACTTTAGAAAACATCCAAAAGAGTGTAACGGACATGCTGAAGACCATACCAGTTGAAGACTTCCAGCGCTGCTACCAACAGTGGGAACAACGTCTCCATCGGTGTGTAGCTGCCCAAGGGAACTACTTTGAAGGGGATAACATTGATGTTTGAAAAAAATAAAAAATCAGTCTCATTACTTTTCTGCCACACCTCGTATATATATATATATATATATATATATATATATATATATATATAGTATATATTGTGGTGGATTGCCGGCATTTCACTCCGGCCCTCAACCCCAAGCTGCCAGGAGGAGCTCTCCCGACAGCATGATCATGCCCCGAGTTCCAGCAGGGCATCATGGACTATGTAGTGTTTGTACACAGCCCTGCTGGATACCTTGGGGGCCACCAGGCGTCGCTGTTGTGGGGCTCGTAGGCTCTTATGTGCCCTATGACCCGGGAGTGCGTCACGGTCACGTGACTGGAAGAAACTACGTACTTCCGGGTTGAAGAAAGGGACTATTTACCCTGACCCGGAAGGAATAAGGACTTGTAAACTGTTGGGCAGGAACACCTCCGGGTCAGGGAATGTAAAAGGACTGTGGGGGCTCCCAGACAATGAGCTGAGTTGGGAGGCAGGGTGGCTAAGCGTCTGGGAGTGGAGGATTGGTTTATTGTATTTGTGATTTATTATTGGAGAATTGTGGAGAGGAGCGTGCTTTGTGCACATAATTATTATAATAAATAATTATTTGAACTTTTATCTGGTGTCTGACGTGTGGTCCGAGGGTACAAGGGTGCGAGAAAGCACTTAATTCTGTCACAATATACAGTATATATATGCAGTTTATAGGGTGAGTTATGTTAACATTTGAATGGCAGAAGCAAGTTATTCACAAAACATACTTCATATGTGCAAGATGATTTACAGGACTGTCTCAACCTGTTTGCCATCATGTTCAACACATGTGACCATACGTGGCACATAAATTGTCCACAAAAATTGTATATAAGTATATACATAGCAGTACTATTAGTGTTAACGTAATTTTGACTCACCCTGTATATATATACTAGGGGGTTCGCCCCCTGCTCACTTCGCTCGCCAACCCCCATGCCTGCGCTACGTGCCAGCCACTTCATGTCTCTGCCGCTCGTGTTGTGAAGAGGGGGGCTGAATGCACCCCAAGTAGATGCGGTCGTTCCTCCGAAACCCCCTCTTAAACGGTGATACAATGGGAAACAAATAGTTTTCTCTTACATCCTCTTTGCTCGATCAGCTACTGCTGCTGCCATGCCACGTGATCTGCATCTCGCATGGTGCTTGGAACATTTAAATGCCTGTACAGCAGCTGTCCTACTCTTTGTCTTTTATTTCCGGCCCCGGCCTGCTCAAATCCCTTGGCATAAAGTCTTGTCTCGCGGGATGTGAGTTCTTGACGTTTTTGAGTTTATAATTTAAAAACGGAATACAAATCTGAAAATTTAACAACATGACATTAAAGTTTGATAAATTCTGAAAAGAATAATACCAAACATATATATGTAGGTTTTAAAATAAGCCTGATTTAAAGCGTGACAAAAAACGTGACATAAAATCGTCACATGAAATCATTGCATTTTTAGGCTTAGAATTTTATATATAGAGAGACTAGATTTATATATACAGTGGAACCTCGAGATACGATCACCTCTGTATACGAGAAATTCAAGATAAGAAGAAAGTATGAGCGAAAAATTTTGATCTAAATACGAGCATTGGCTAGCGTAAAGAGCCACGAGCCAGGCTGTGGATATGCGTGATGCGTTTCCCGATCCGCCTCGACTCGGGGATTCACCCAAGCTGACGCTGCCCGCATTTAACGTGAAAATAATTATTCCACGATGCCTCTCAAGAAGATTGTTGCCTCAAAGAAAAAAGGAAGCCATAGCCGTTGAAATTAAGAAAGAAATCATAGATAAACATGAGCGTGGTGTAAGAGTGACGGAACTGGTGAAGACGTATGGCCGTTCGACAAAAGAAAGTTAAGTGATTCTGACCCAGAACCTGTTTCCAGTGGGGTAAAATTCCCAAGAAGAGAGAGCCTTCCTGAATCAGAGGGGGACTCTCCTTCCCCACAGTAACCCGTTTTATTTACCAGTGTTATTTATTAAAGGTAAACTTTAATTACTTTAATTAATGGTAAACTACAGTATATGTTATTTATCAGTGTTATTTGTTAGGAAAATTGATTTTTATGTTGATATTTTTGGGGGTGCGGAACGGATTAACTGGATTTCCATTATTTTCAATGGGGAAGTTTTGTTCTAGATACAAGAAATTTGCTATACTAGCTCAGTGCTGGAACGAATTAAACTCATATCTAGAGGTTCCACTGTATATATATATATATATATATTCATAGTGTCCGTAGTCTGAGTCCCGATCTGATTGTATGGGTGGTTATCTACCAAGTAACGCATGTTTTTGGTCTGCCAGTCGGCAAACATCCGCCACAGGCCCTCTCAGTCGCGAGAATTAGCTCATAGAATGTTATATAGTTTTACTGTCAAATAATGCAAAGAGTACGGCGACATGTGTTTCACCCTAATGTGGGCTCATCAGGTGTACACACTCCACTGCACCCCCTCATGGGGATCGAACCTCGGACATCAGCGTCAGAGGCCAAGCCCTTTACACTACACCACGGCACGTGGTTCATTTATTTGACAGCCTGGAGATCGGCATAATTACATTCATAGCATGCGTTCCCTAGTAGGTAACCACCCATACAATCAGATTGTGTTTTCAGACTGCGAAGGTGAGGACATCAGAGAAGAACGCAGAAGTGGAGTTATTTCCTGGTGTCGGGAGGCCATTTTCGGAAAACATATTCATGTGGAGTCGGGCTTCGTTTCTTCGGATTTTCTGGTGAACAATGGAGAAAGGCATTAATATGCTGTTTCATACCCCCACCTCATGTTCTTTTGCACTTTGTCGTCTGTGTGTGACTATATACTGTATATATATATATATATATATATATATATATATATACAGTATCTATCTATCTATATACTGTATATAATAACTATGTACAGTATATATCTATCTGTCTGTCACTCTCTTTATATATATATATATATATATATATATATATATATATATATATATATATATATTGTGGGCCGAGCGGCCGGGGCCCTTACCTGGCTGGGATGCCTCTACACTAGAAGGACCAGGGGAGGGAGTGTACCCAGACCATCACCTCCCCTGGAGTGCTAGGTGGCAGCCCCCCTGGGTTGCAGCAGTGCCTCAAACTCCCACAGGGCTCCATGGGCGCTGGATTTTGGTGAAGACTTGTTGGGTTCTGTGGGCGCCGCCAGGGGGTGCTGCAGTTACTGCTGAACCCTTGTTGTAGTATCTCCGCCACACCCTGAAGTGCTACTGGAAGATGGGCAAAGAGCACATGGAACACTTCCAGGTGCCTTATAAAAGGAGTCAGAGTTGGGTGGGAGAAGATGAAGCTTGCCAGGAGGAGTGGTGGTGAAGTGAGTAACAGAAAGAAAGAAAGAAAAAAGAAGAGAACTGTGCTTTGGTGTTGTGTTTTCACTGTGTTGTTGTTGGGGAGATGAGACAAACCATCTCCCCCAAGAAATAAAGTGTGTGCTGTGCTGGAACTCATGTCTGTGCCTGTCTGTGTCGGGTTAGGGCGGCTGTACATGCTCTAGTGGTCCACAATATATATATATCTATACTAATAAAAGGCAAAGCCCTCACTGACTGACTCACTGACTGACTGACTGACTGACTGACTGACTGACTGACTGACTGACTGACTCACTCACTCACTCACTCACTCATCACTAATTCTCCAACTTCCCGTGTAGGTAGAAGGCTGAAATTTGGCAGGCTCATTCCTTACAGCTTACTTACAAAAGTTGGGCAGGTTTCATTTCGAAATTCTACGCCTAATGGTCATAACTGGAAGGTATTTTTCTCCATTAACTGTAATGGAGTTGAGCTGGAAAGACGTGGGGGGGCGGAGTTTCGTGTGACATCATCACGCCTCCACGTAATCCGTGAACTGACTGTCAACGCAGTGCGTAGAAAACCAGGAAGACCTCCAAAAAGCGCTGAAGAAAACATGCATTATATAATTGAGAAGGCAGCGAAACAATAAGAAGCGAGCAAGTGACATATACAACCATATTCATGAGTGTTGCTGCCTCGGAAAGAAAGCAAGGTGTAAACCTAAACTTTAAATTAAGTTCATAGACAGGCTACCGCTGGCGTTTCACATGCCCACAGGTAATGCGGGATACAAGTTTAATGAGAGGACGCAGGATATAAGCGAGAGTTTTGATCACTTTGTAACTAAGTTAAAATTGTAGGTGAAGGGTGTGCTTATGCAAATTCCGAGAGACTGTGTTTGTGGGGGATTGACAGTTAAGGCGGGTGGGGGAGTCACGTCATCATCACCCCTCCCATTTACCTCATTTCGCTCTGAGCTGAGCTCCGCGGCTAACGCCGTCTTTCGAAGCAACACGTCAGACTGCCACCAAATACTCACTGAAAAATCCACAAGTTAATACACACGCTGTCTCTAGAGTTTCTCCACACTGAATCCTCCAGGCACTACTTACAAAAGGTCACATTGACAATCGTGTTACGTTATTTTTAAAATCTTTCCTTTTCTTAGCACAAGCACAGCTGAGAAGCCTTGATGCATGTGCTCCATAGCTTAAAAATAATGCATTTAATCACACTTTGCATTACAAGCAAAGGGAACTTTGTCAATGCATGATTTCCGGTACACCGATTACATTGATCAGCGCATCCCGATTCATTTTACCCTCGCACCACCTTAGTTTGAGAAGAAGTATGAAAAAATATGAGGTTAACACAGAAAAACAGATCACCAATTCAAGCTTTATGAATAATCGATTCGCCATCAATAATTGTTTTGGTAAAGCCATCCTCCTTCCATTTTATAATTTTTCCGCCACTAGCCGTGATTAAATGAAGCGGTAAAAAAGTAAGAGCGAAGCGAGGGTGACTTATTTAGGCAGGAATTTATATGACAGCAACACTCATGACAATGTCAATCATGTTACGTTATTATTAAAATGTTTCCTTTTCTTTTCATTACTTCTTTAACACACTACTTCTCCGCTGCGGGTATTTTGCTATATATATATAATATATGAATGACCTCCAAGGAGCGCTGAGACTTTTGATATCATGAACGTGTGTACAAAAACTGTGGTCTCCTACCCTGCAAAAGTCGAGCAGCCAGCGCGCGTGCATAGTTGTGCCGGCCTTTGAGACGCTGACTGCGCTTCTGCCTTAAGTCAAAGTGAGCACTTTTAATTTTTTTCATCCTCCCCCTGCGCTATAGCCCAGACAAGTGCAAACACGGGACCCCTTTTCTACACCGTGGCAAAGTAATATTAAGGCGATTCGAACTTTCTTTTGCACGTATACGATTATGAGGTCCTCAGCTCGGATTATGAAGACACGCACAGGAGTGGAGGACTGACAGTGCCATCACAGCCGATTAATGGCAGGGACGTCTCACCAGTCTACACAAGACCCACCGCGACTGTCGTCAAAAGGCGATCATAACGTCAGCGAACACATCTCTCTATACTATATAAAAGAAAAAGGCAACTTTCCTTTCTTTACACCTTTTTTCCTTTTATCCCAAACCAAAGCCTTTCTCTCTAAACACTGCAGAGGACACAAAACTAATTTTCTTTAATTGCCGGTAAGGCACATTACCACAGGCACAAATTTGAACGTTCACATAGAAAATGTAATTTCAATGTACCTGTACTTCTTAAAACGTTAATGTTTTACTGTTTAATAACTTATAGACTATATTTTATTATTTTTTCCTTGCACTCAGTGACCAAAGCTATACACACACATATACACACACACACACACACACACACACACATACATACATACATACACACACACATATATATAATTTGTGTGTGCGTATGTATGTATGTGTGTGTATATATGATGTAGATAGGTATGTATATATATATGTGTGTATATGTAGATATGTATATAGATATGTAGATATGAAGATATGTATGTGTATATATATGTATATTATATATATATGTATGTATGTGTGTATGTGTGTGTGTGTGTGTGTGTATATATATATATATGACAGCAGCAATCCAAGCTGTGAGAAAACACTAAAAAGGAGGCGTGTCAGACGTCGTGGTACATTTTCTGATGCAGCTAAACGAAAACAACTTCGTGACGCTGCCGCCAAATACACAAAACAATTACTTTGACAATCATGTTACATTATTTTTAAAATGTTTCCTTTTCTTTTTCATAACTTCTTTAACACATGACATCGCATGAAGCGGGTATTTTGCTATATATATATATATATATCACAGCGACACTCATAACAGTGACAAAACAATTACATTGACAATCATGTTACGTTATTTTCAAAATGTTTCCTTTTCTTTCTCTTTCCTTCTTTAACACACTACTTCGCTGCCAAGCACGGGTATTTTGCTATATATATATATATATATATATATATATATATATATATATACATATATATATATCTATACTAATAAAAGGCAAAGCCCTCACTCACTCACTCACTCACTCACTCACTCACTGACTCATCACTAATTCTCCAACTTCCCGTGTGGGTGGAAGGCTGAAATTTGGCAGGTTCATTCCTTACAGCTTCCTTACAAAAGTTGGGCAGGTTTTATATCGAAATTCTACGTGTAATGGTCATAACTGGAAGCAGTTTTCTCCATTTACTGTAATGGAGATGAGCTTCAACGCCGTGGAGGCGGAGCTTCGTGTGACATCATCACGCCTCCCACGTAATCACGCAGTACATAGAAAACCAGGAAGACCTAAAAAAAGCGCTGAAGAAAACATGCATTATATAATTGAGAAGGCAGCGAAACAATAAGAAGCGGAAAGTGACATATACAACCATATTCATGACTTCTGCTACTCGAAACAAAGCACGATGTAAACCTACACTTTAAATTAAGTTCATAGACAGGCTGCGCTGGCGTTTGTAATTTAGTGCCTGCCCATATAAGGCCGTCCGTCAGCGGCAATCCAATAGCAAACTCCCACTAAATATTCACGTGTTAAGGACTGTGCTTATGCAGAGGAAGATGAGATGGTCAGGGTGGTGTTTGGCACAAACTCAGCTAAACTGCGAGAGAAAGTTTTAAGTGCCAGGACTAAGGTAACATTAAATACAGCCATGGACATAGCACGAGATGGCACCAGCACAGCTGGGAAACTTCGATGCATGTACACCGAGCGGCTCACGTGAACTGACGAGTGCACAGATAAAAGCAACAGTTCCAAAGAGCGCTGAACAAAACCGAATTACACAATTGAAAAGGCAGCAAAAAATATGAAGCGTTTGATACATACAAGCATATTCATAAATCCAAAACAAAGCACACGTTGGAAAAAGTCAATGTCCGCTAAAGGAAGACAGTGTAAAAAAACGTGCATGCAGTGTGTCAGGTCTCAGATAAAGAAAAAGACGAGCTGTTTATTGATGCAGTAAGAAACGAATCGATGAATGAAACCTGTCATCTTTACAACGATTGACAAACACGGAATGTAACTTGAACACAACACATCCTACAAATATGAACCTGATTGAAAGAAATAATGATAATCAAATCCTTGATGACAGCAACACTCAGTAACACTCACAAAACAAATACTGTATATTGACAGTCATGTTACGTTATTTTTAAAATGTTCCCTTTTCTTTTTCATAGCTTTTTTAACACACTACTTCTCCTCTGCGATACGCGGGTATATATATATATGTATATATATATAACCCGATCTACATACTCGAATAATGGATACTTTATTCGCCATCAATGATTGTTTTGGTAAAGCCATACTCAGTGTATTCATTAGATGAACGGTAAAAAGTAAGAGCGAGGAGAGGATGACTTATTGAGGCATGCAGGCTGTAGTGCGCGTCAACTCTATCTGAATTGCGCGATCACATTTGAAAAATATATCTTTTCAAGTTCTATTTAGTCCATATGTGTCAAACTCAAGGGCGCGGGCCACATCCGCCCGGCGTGTAATTATATCCGCCCGCGAGATCATTTTATATACTGTATTATTGTTATTAAAGCCCGGTATATGAAGCGCTGGTAACACAATAAACTACAGATCCCATAATGCAGCGCTTCAGCTGCCTTGCCTAACACTTACCGAGTTAATCAAGTTATTGCGAAGCTAGCTCACACGATGCTGAAGAGAAAAGTTGATTCTGAAAATAGAGCCTTTAAAAACCGATGGGAGGCTGAGTATATGTTTACTAAACCCGTGTGTCTCATTTGTGGAGCTAATGTGGCTGTAATTACAGAATTTAATCTAAGACGGCACTATGAGACAAAACATCAGGTTAACCTGAATGCAATGCAGAAGATACAGAAAGCAGCATAATTAAATAAGAATCTGACACTTCAGCGGACGTTTAACCCGTGCACAATCACAAAGTGATTTCAAGTGAAGCTGCTTTTATGGGAGACACAAATGCACCAGTGCACCTTGCCTCACTTTCCCTGTTGCCAAGTAATGTTAAACCAAGTCGTCACTACGGTGTTCCCAAATACGCACTTTGCTGATAAACTGAGCGCACTGAGTTTGCACGGCGCTTTGGTGACTTTGAAGAACAAAAAAAGTCCGTCTACATGCGGCTCGAACCTTGTGCATGTTTGGTAGCACATATCTGTGTGAGAAGCTCTTCTCAGTGATAAAGACTAACAAAACAGCACACAGGAGTCACCTCACTGATGAGCACCTGCAATCCATCCTGAGAATCTCCACAACACAGAACCTCACACCAAACAGAAACGAACTTGTGGCCAAAAAAAGATGCCAGGCGTCCAGCTCTAAAATGACATATGAGCAAAGACAACTGAATGATTTGATTTGTTATTGCTGAAAAGAACACATTTTATTTATATTTCTAGGTTTTGTTATGCAGCATGTTCATATTTGAATTTGTATCATTTTGACAGGATATATTTTTATGGAGAGCAAAATCTTTTGGGATATTTAAAATCTAAGTTTATTTTTATATAAAATTACATAAGAGTAAAGAAATGTGAATGTTTGTTTTTTAACGCTTACTTTATTTCTAACTTGTATAATTTAGACAGGATAAATTTTTATGGAGAGCAAAATATTATAAGTTGTTTAAGGTTTGAGTTGATTTATTCACGAATAATATTCCTGTCTGTTTTTACCATTCCTACCAAAGATATTTCTGTCGACTAAATAAAAATTCCTTCTATTTAAAATTTAAATAGAACTTGAACAAATACGATAGTTCATAATATCCACGCAGACTTGCACGTAAGAGCAGGAGTTATCCGTTTTAACAAGCAGCGTATTGCAATGATATGAAATAGCTGTGTGTGTATATATGTAGATATGTATGTATATGTATATATATGTTTATATATGTGTGTGTGTATATATGTATATATATATGTATTTGTGTGTGTATGTATTTATGTGTGTGTGTATATGTATGTGTATATATGTAGATATATATGTATATATATATGTGTATATGTATAGATATGTATATATATATATGTTTATGTGTGTGTAAATATATATATATATATGACAACAACACTCATCACTCACAACAGTGACAAAACAATTACATTGACAATCATGTTACGTTATTTTCAAAATGTTTCCTTTTCTTTTTCATTGCTTCTTTAACACACTACTTCTCGCCAGAGGTAGGTATTTTGCTAGTATATATATATATATATATATATATAGATAGATAGATAGATAGATAGATAGATAGAGATATATATTAATAGATAGATAGATATATATATATATATATAGATAGATATGAGAACAACACTCATTTCAATGACAAAACAATTACATTAACAATCATGTTACGTTATTTTAAAAATTTTTCCTTTTCTTTTTCGTACCTTCTTTAACACACTACTTCTCCGCTGCGAAGCGGGTATTCTGCTAGTATATATATATATATTGTAAGATATGGCCGGCCATGTACCCCAGCCAATACCCCCAAGCCGCCAGGGGAGCCCTCCTTGCAGCATGGAGGTCCCCAGAAGACCAGCAGGGCATCATGGACAATGGAGTTTTTATGCACCGCCCTGCTGGATGCCATGGGGGCCAGCAGAGGGAGCTGCAGGGAGGACCAAAGACTTCTTTGTGCTCTATGACCCGGAAGTTCGTCATAGGAAGAGCGACGGGCTTCCGGGGTAAGAAAAAGCATTGTTTACCCTGACCCGGAAGGAATAAGGACTTGTGGACTGTTGGATTGGGAACACTTCCGGGTCAGGGGATATAAAAGGACTGTGGGAGCTCCCAGACAGACGAGCTGAGTTGGGAGGCAGGGTGGCTAAGCGTTTGGGAGTGGAGGATTGTGATTTATTGTATTGTTTATTGAAGAATAGTGGAGTGGTTTATTTATTATTATAATAAATATCATTATTGGACTTTTACCTGGTGTCTGACGTGGTGTCTGAGATTGCAAGGGTGCGAGCAACCCTTTAATCTACCACAATATATATATATATATATATATATATATATATATATATATATATATATATATATATATATATACATATACATGTATATACTATATATCTTATTGAACCATACAGTGGTACCTTGAGATACGAGTGCCCCAACGTACGAGTTTTTTGAGATACGAGCCGTCACTAGGTCGATTTTTTTGTCTTGAGTTACAAGCCAAAATTCAAAATACGAGCCATCAAAGAGCTTGTCGCTGCACAATCTGAGGAACTGACGACGGAGGGGTTGACGGAACTACAGACGCAGCATACGGAGGTTCTTCAGGAGATCGGTATCGCGGAGGAGGTTATCTCTTAAAGTGAGATAAAGGAAGTGTTTGCAATGTGGGAAAAAGTTTTCAACTTTAAAGAAAAGAAACACCCTAAAAAAGTTATGATCGTGCAGCGGCGCTATTTAATGACGCTTGCCTAACTCATTTCAGGAACATTCTAAAGGAGAGGACGAAACAAAGCTCCTTGGACAGGTTTCTATTGAAACGCCCTGAGAATGAAAGTGACGAAAGCATGGCAAAAAAGAAAAAAAAACTAGTGAAGAAGAAAATTAAGTTAAGCAAAAGTAAAGTGAAAGAAAAAACCATTACAATACGCTAATCGGCTTCGCCAACATCTGTTTATCTCTTTAGATTCTCTTTTATGTATTAGGTTTTATTTTGTTTGTATACAATATTTGTTCATTATAAATACATTTTTCTTATGTTGAAAACATTTAACAAAAAATTGGGGTTGTTTTTTGGGGGCTGGCACGAATTAATCTCATTTCAATTCATTTCAATGGGGAAAACTGTTTTGAGATACGAGCATTTGGACTTACGAGCCCGGTCACGGAACGAATTGAACTCGTATCTCAAGGTACCACTGTATTACACTCATCTGGTTATTTCTGTCATGGTTACTGAATGATGTGTATAAGGCTCAGGTATTTCCTGCATTCAATAAATAATGCAATCCTAGGGATCAAGCGCCCCCTGCTGGAGACACTTAGAATTCACTAACACTAAATACTGTACACAATTTAACCACAACACGTTTCTCATTTCCATTATTTGGTGTTTCTCGAATTGATGGTGGGGGCGGCACGGTGGCGCAATGGTTGCGCCGCTGCCTCGCAGCTAGGAGACTCGGGTTCGCCTCCCAGGTCCTCCCTGCATGGAGTCTGCATGTTCTCCCCGTGTCTGCGTGGGTTTCCTCCCACAGTTCAAAGACATGCAGTTTAGGTGGATTGGCGATTCTAAATTGGCCCTAGTGTGTGGGTATGTTTGTGTGTGTCCTGCGGTGGGTTGGCACCCTGCCCGGGATTGGTTCCTGCCCTGTGCCCTGGGATTGGCTCCAGCAGACCCCTGTGACCCTGTGTTCAGATTCAGCGGTTTGGAAAATGGATGGATGGATGGATGAATTGATGGGCCTGTCCAATATGCTGATTTTTAGCCTGCACTCCAACTCTTCTGACTGCACGTTTGGTGTCTCGCTGTGTCTTCATGTCTCGTCTCACACTGCCCAAGACTCTCCAGCTTCAAACTTCCTTCTTGATGCGAGCCATCTTTGACACTTTGCAGATGTCGATGCTCTCCTTTTTCTTTCTACCATACAACTTCTTCGATGTTTTTGTCATAATAAACACACGAGCACAGGTCACTTTGCTGGGGCCCCAACTGTCTTATATTTCCAAGTTTTCAGAATGTATCGGGTGATAAGCTTTTGATTAAGAACAAGATCAGGGTTTCTAGGCTGAGTAGTTCATGAGTAATCTCATAACAGACAGACAGACCTTAGCAATTTGTAATGTACTAGCTGTGTAAGCCTGTGCTGTAAAAAGCCGGGACTCCTAGAAACCATGGATTCTGGCACTTCGATCAATCAATCAATCAATCGCATTGGTTGTGCATTAGCGGCTAAGCGAGTTTCTCTTTCCTCAATGGTTTCGTTTTGCTGACCTGCTCGCCTAAGTTATCTAACAGTAGCTAAGTGAGTTTCTCTTTCCTCAATGGTTTCGTTTTGCCGACCTGCTCGCCTAAGTTATCTAACAGTAGCTAAGTGAGTTTCTCTTTCCTCAATGGTTTCGTTTTGCCGACCTGCCCACCTAAGTTATCTAACAGTAGCTAAGTGAGTTTCTCTTTCCTCAATGGTTTCGTTTTGCCGACCTGCCCACCTAAGTTATCTAACAGTAGCTAAGTGAGTTTCTCTTTCCTCAATGGTTTCGTTTTGCTGACCTGCTCGCCTAAGTTATCTAACAGTAGCTAAGTGAGTTTCTCTTTCCTCAATGGTTTCGTTTTGCCGACGTGCTCGTCTCAGTTGTTCATCAGAGGCTAAGCGAGTTTCTCTTTTGTCGGTGGTTTCACTTTGGTGACAGAGTCACTTTCTTTGAACTTCATGCTTTAGCCTCGCACTTCCGGGCCGGACAGACAGACATACACTTCCACGCGGAGACGTTTATATATTAAAGATGTTATATTGCAAAACAGCTTGATATGGAAAACTACTAAGAGGCCTAAAGAAGCTCGCAGAGCACATAGAGACGTGAAGACAGGATGACAGCTGACGAGAATCCGCTGACTGGCCTCTTTGTCCAGGACGACATTCTGTTAATGGGCTGGCCCCCCTACCACACTTCCAAATATTAGCTTAAAAATGGACGTACAACCGTTTGCATGTATTTCAAAAAGAATTGTGAGTCAATACCAAGGAATGCCCAGCAATCTGTTTCCTTTAATTTATAGGTTAATCTCCAAAAATGCACCGACAAAGCCAACATGTAATATGCCCAATAAACAAATGGCAGGCTCCCAGCTGCAAAAACTGAGAAGAAAAATGAAAATTACCTTGTTGTAAAATATTTAATTGGAAGAATTAAACTCTTCACCCACCATCCCTCGTATGGAATGATGACAAAAATCATAATTAGCAAAACAGTGCATTTGACAGATTTGATTTTTCTTAGTAGACTTCCACCTCCAGGCTAAACAAAGAATGAAGAGGTGGCACGCATGTGCTGACGGCCGGGCAGCTTCCTTTAATGTCACCTAATGGCAGAGGTGCTCCATTATTTATTCTGGTGTTGTGTGCTTGTTTCTTGTAGATGAGGCTGACAATTATTTTTCCATGAAACCTGACCTAACACAACATAATAATAAAGTCCTGATTTTTATCTGGTAAATTGAACGGGACAAAGCTTCTAACTTAGCAGGCACACATAAACACCTAAACAAATACAAACAATATCAGCGGCTCAAAATGTGACACTGGGTTGCCTGTGGTGACCATCTAGATCTTTCCCTACAAAGGAAACAATCAATGCAATGATGAATGTGAAAGTGGCAGAGTGACAGAGACAGAGTTGGATACACCCGAGAGACGAGACTGGCATCAATAACAAATGGGCAGAACTGGAAAACTGCTGGATGGGCAAAGAGTCAAAAGCCCTCACTGCTGGCTATACTGTTGTCAGAAATGGACCCAGTCCTCTGCTAGGTGTACCTATAGTCCCATCCCCACCCAGTCATGTGACTTCTACATAATAATTGTTGCATAGCAACAGAAACAAACAGGAGGGACCCGGAACAAAAGGCAGCAGGTGAGCACCACATGCAGAATCATGTAGAGTAACAGAAAGAGAAGGTGTTGGGGGTGAATGAAAGGCAGCAGGTGAGTACTGCAAAGTTAGTGTTACATAGCAACAGACACAAATGGGAGGGGCCAAGGATGAAAGGCAGCATTGTGATTGGCACAAAGTAAGTGTTACATAGCAACAAACTCATATGGAAGGGGCCAGGAATTAAAAAGGCAGGGGCCAAGGATGAACGGCAGCAGGTGAGTACTGCAAACTAAGTGTTGCATAGCAAGACAAAAATGAGAGGGGCCATGGCAAAAATGCAGCAGGTGGATTCTGCAAAGTAAGTGTTGCATAGCAACAGATACAAATGGGAGGTGCCAAAGATGAAAGGCAGCAAGTGATTGCTACAAAGTAAGTGTTGCATAGCAACAAACTCATATGGAAGGGGCCAGGAATTAAAAAGGCAGGGGCCAAGGGTGAAAGGCAGCAGGTGAGTACTGCAAACTAAGTGTTGCATAGCAAGACAAAAATGGGAGGGGCCATGGCAAAAATGCAGCAGGTGGATTCTGCAAAGTAAGTGTTGCATAGCAACAGATACAAATGGGAGGAGCCAAGGATGAAAGGCAGCGTGTGATTGGAACAACGTAAGTGTTACATAGCAACAAACACATATGGAATGGGCCAGGAATTAAAAAGGAAGGGGCTAAGGATGAAAGGCCACATGGGTGTATTGAAATGTAAGTGTTGCATAACCAGATAAAAATGGGTGGGCCAGGGCAAAAATGCAGCAGGTGCGCACTGCAAAGTAAGTGTTGCATAGCAACAGACTCAAATGGGAGGAGCCAGGAATTTAAAGCAGTCAGTGATATCTGCAAAGTAAGCATTGCAAAGCTGCAGACACAGATGAGAGGTGCCATGATTTGGTTTTATGCTGATTGTTTCATATAATTTTTATATCATTTTTATATAATAATTTATATACATTTTTTGGTTATGGATTCCGTTCATTTTATTAATTACTTGAAAGTAGCTTAAATTTTGTGCTTTGTTTTGCAGCATCTTAGACCTCATTTAGCCCCTCAATCACCAACATTTTGAAATCCAGTTGTTAGGTCACTTCCCTGTGTTCCTAGAGGCATGGCCTCTGAGATTGTAACCTGCACTTAATCACCATGACGGGATAAAAGGACAGCTAGGAAGTCATTTCCTTATCTGATCTGCATACATCAAAACTCTCAAAAAGCCAAACTCCACTTGTGTGTTACTCTCAATTTTGAACTCTCGTTTTTTGAGTTTATGGCCAGGATGATTTTTGTTCCAGGATCTCGTACTACAGCCTAGTTTTGGGATAAGAGCTGGTTTTGAGGTTTTACGAGCTGACAAAATCATAAAAGGTGAGAGGAAAAAGGGCCAGTGAACAATGGAAACTGTGATGAGGAGGCAACTTCAGGATAGGCAGTCTAACTGGACGAAGGGTCCTACCTGGCAGAAAGGGCTCAGAACATGAAGAGAAAGGCCCAGTGGTTAATTTTGACTTTGTTGTAATGTTTCTTTACTTGAAATAAGATCTATGGTAAAAAGCAGTCATTTATAAATGACCAGAAAATGGAAAATGGATTTGGAGCAGGCAATATTCAGATTCAGAGAACAGGCCACACGCAGGTTAAAAAAATGACATTCTACACCAATTAAAAAAGACACACACGTGAAAATGAATAAACAAAGCAACTTCAACCTTGTTAACAAAGCCTTTAAGTATAATAAAGAAACTCTGCTTTGTAAATGTAGGCCAGGGGTTTTACGGTTCCCCTCTCCCTTTTTTTGGCCTTGGCTACATTTTGGCTTATTCTGTACAAGCCTGCTTTTTGAGTCTGAGGCCAGGCTGATTTTTGTTCATGGTCTTATTTTTAAATAAAACCCTAATTTGAGGTTTTATGAAATTAGGTTGCAAAGGTGACTTGAATGTATTTGAGACAGAAAAACGCTTGCTAAACATGGATCTGAGTAACAGGGAGAGGAAGTGAGTTTGTATAACTCTGTGGATCACCTCTGTGATTGCCAGCTGATTGTTCTACCCTGGTGGGGGGACACAAGAAAATGTGAACAAGCAGAAGAAAAGATGAAGAGAAAATAATAAATGAAGCAAGGGTCCGAACCAGGAGAACAGACCTTGAATTAATGAAATTAAGAGGGGCTTTTGGAATCCAAGTAGCCGGATAAGAAAGTGAACCTGGAATGACCCTTTTATGTGAATGAATAATGACTGACGGGATCATGACCTCTGAAGCCACACCCCTTACTGGGCAAAACTTGGCAATTTAGCACAGCTGAACAAAACAACAAAATGGCGGCAGAAAACGGAATAAATCAAAACTAAACTTTAAAACGAAGCATTGAATCGACAAGTAAGCGATTTCAGTGTTGAAAACCCCCTATAAATGATATGCAGCTCAAAATTTGAGCCAGAAAATAACCAATAATAAAATCCATAATTTCCAAAAAGTCACAGGATCCTAATAGGAGGAAATGCTGCTGGAAGAAGGTCTTGGAACTCCTGGAGCACTTCCGGGTGTCCTATAAATGGGGTCGCCTCACAGAGTAGGTGGAGGAGGAGGTGGTGGACAAAGATGGCTGGGAGAGGAGTGAAGGTGGCAGACTAAGGAAGAGAAGAAGAAGAAGAAGAAGAAGAGACTCTACATAATTTCTTATACTTCTGTACTGTGCTCTGTAGTGGGGAGCGAAGAAAAAGCGCTGCCCCACTTGGAATAACATGTGTGCGCTGGACAGAACTTGGGTTTGTCTGTGTCGGGTAGGCTGGCTGGAGGTCCACAACGTGTAATAATTCATATCACTGAATCATTACTAGAATGTGATTGATGAAACAAACATATTAGACCTCAACAGTAATGGGCTGTATTTTAGTTTCCTTTTCAGAGGGCCCATGCTGCGTATTTGCACTGAAAAACTTTTCCAATTATGGGTCAGTTTACCTTGACTACCTGTTGTCTCTTCTCATGGACCTGGCCGCAGGGACGTTCTAAGGCATACGCGAACTACGCATCTGCGTAGGGCCCCGACCGTGAGGGGGGCCCCCGACCCGGCCCCAACTTAAAATTTTTTTTTGTTGTTGTTATCAGCCTGTGGTCCTGGGGCCCCTGTTGTGCCCCTGGCACTGCAGCCGTCTGTGCCAGTCCCTCACGTCGTGTGTCACGATACCCTCCTCATCCTAAATTTTATCGTTCTGCGTCGAATTTGGAGGGGAAGGGTAGGAGCAGGGGGCAGCAGGCAGGGAATCGGGGGCATGGCCGTGGCACTGGGAATGTATACATAGCAATCGCTCAATCTGGATAAACCATTGCACAACATGGATTGGTGGCAGATGGTGCGTTTTTGGAAATTCAGTTGAGTTCATCTCTTAGTCTTATTAACAATGGCAATTTTTTATCCAAATTGCAGTCTTCACCTAAATCCCTAGTAATATTGTCACGCCATCGTAACTTTGCCATATGCACTATAGCAAACGTTAATTTTAGAGATTCGTTTCGGATTCATTCAGAGAGATCCCCAAAAAATCATGAAATATCCCTATATTACCGGTCTTTACCAGATCCAGAACAAAATCAATATTTTACCACTCCGCATACACACAAGCGTACATGTAGGCCTACTGGTCGTCTAAGGCCTTTTCCGGATGTTTTGTATCTATCTATCTATCTATCTATCTATTAGAACACCTTCCTGAGCTGACCCCCGCCCCCCCATCTGGGGCCTGCACATTTCTGAACCGCGTAGGGCCCCCAAACTGCTAAGAACGGCCCTGCTGGCTGACAGTTCACGAATATCTCAGCCGAGCTACACTCTGTCATGCCCACTGTACTGGAAACCGTTAATGGACCTGTGAGGCGCCACATCCACTTTCCATATATGGTGTGGGTGAACATACATAAAACATTACATGATTTGCGAACATTAAAAAGTCAATCTGCAGCCATGTTCGGTTCTCCTGACATAATCAGAGCAAATGGCTGCTCTCAGATTGCAATAAGGGCACCTAGCGAGAACAAAGCTGCCTTTGTCAACTGTGAGCAGTGACATTCTGGTAATGCACAAGTCATCGGTGATGCCAAGATGAGGCTGACAAACGTCACGGCTCGGTGGCCTAAATCAGCCCAAAGTAGCTCAAACAGACTGCTGCACGGGGTGGTTGGCTTGGTGAGGTAACTGGCTGGACCCTCAGTGTTTCATTTGGTGGGCACTATTCGTTGTAACAGCAATCACGTCATTACATGTGCCAGGTGATAGCGGTTACCCACTCAGAACACAGTGGAGAGGCACTATAAAGCGTTTCGATGCATCAGGTGGGAGTCTGCTCTACCATCTAGCATCCTGTTGGCATACGAGGTGTGTATAAAAAATAACCAGACTGATGCCATGCAATATTTTGCTATTTTCAAATTTACAAGATTTACTTTTCCCCTTTAATATACTCTCCCCCTGCGTCCATTCACCGATGGAGACGCTCAAAGCAGCGTTTCAAGTCTTCTTCTTCTCTGGGCGCTGTCATGGCAGCCATCGCTGCTTGTTTCAGGACGTCTGCTGTTTCAAAATGTTTCCCTTTCACACGGTGCCAGTGGCAGGAGGGTATGGTGGGTGATCCATTACCGGGATATTTTTTTTTTTCGCCCACAAATTGGGGCACGGAGATCACATTGTGGGCTGGGAGATGAGAGTAGCAGAAGAACTTAAACGACTGCTGGAGTTCAGACAGTCTGAGATATTAAACTGAAAAATGATAAGAGACGTTGGTTAAGATCTAAGATAAGAGGGCATTGGCCTTAACAACAAGAGCAGTCCAGTTATTTGTTATACACACCTCATACTTATGAGGCTGATTAGCAGCCGTTCATCTGGCATCTTCATGCATACAAGGTGATTATGATCTATAAAAGTTAATTTGCAGACAAATGTGGATACGCCGTGTTTTACAAATCTGTCTTTTTATGTCATACACATCTTCCTGTTTTTTTGTGATGAGTGTATATTTTCACACTTGAATCCATGCAAAGTTTTATAAAAATAGCAAGCACCCATTGGCGTTTGCGGGAGAAGACAGATCGCTTCAGTATCTTTGCACAAGACGTTGGACTGAAAAATGAGCCAAACCAAGATTAAGGTCTTGACCCTCAACATGCACAACTCAGCACTAATCAAGCTTTGGCTGTGTGGTCCTTCTCATGACTGAGATCTTCCTCTATACACTATCAGAACAGTGTAGTCGGCAGGATAGAGGAGCTGGATGTGACATTCAAAACAGGCTGAACAATGCAAGTCACATGTTTAGGTCTCTGAGTTTCATCGGGAAGTCATCGCAGTGCAGCACCCACACCAAGATGAAGGTTTACTAGAGCTGCGTCCTGTCTGCTCTCTCCTATGGCTCAAAATGCCAGAGGACCACAAACTGTACACGTTCTACATAAAGAATTTGAGAAGAATCTTCAGCCTGAGAACTATTCCAAAGGATGAGCTGCTTGCCCATTGCCAAAAAGATAGCATGGAAACACTTCTGATGAAGAAGACTTGGTGGAGTTGTATTGGGCACGTCATCAGAAATGAGACTGAACTTCACTGGAGTCCTGAAGGAAAACACAAGTGAGGAAGACCCAGAAAGACATCCAGGCAGAGCTGAGGACCCAAAACCACAGCTGGGGAACCATGGGAAAGCAAACCCAAAGCAGACAGCAGTGAAGGACCTTTGTCGATGCCCCTCATGCCAGCTGGCATAGCAGGCCATAAGACGAATCGGGAATTACAGGGTAAATTTTGAGCCTGCTGTGAAATGAAAAGCCTCGACACACACAAAAAGGTTTGGGGTAGCCACCCATAACCTGTTCCTGGAGGCAATGGGGTTTTGAAAGAGCACTCATGTGCATTGTTTGCATCCTGAACTGGACTGATGGGATGTTGAAATGATGGCGGCTGTAAAAGCCAAAGCCAGAAGTGATGTCGTTCATGGTGCTGGAACCAGAAGTGACTTCACTACCACCACCACCCCAAACCCCCCAACACAACCCCCGGCCCACCCACCAAGCATCCCCACCAGAACCAGAAGTGACATCGTCTGTCACACCCAGAACCGGAAGTGATGTCGTTTGTGGCACCAGAACCAGAAGTGACACCATCTCCCTCCAACCACCTCCCCCCGCCCCCCAACACCCTATGCCCTGTGGCACAGGAACTGGAAGTGAAGTTGTTCATGGCACCAGAACCAGAAGTGACATCACCACACTCCCCATGGCAGCTGGAACCGGAAGAGACGCCATTCGTGGCACCGGGACCGGAAGTGATGTCATTTGTGTCGAAGGACCCGGAAGTGATGTCGTTCACGGTGCCGGAAACAGGACGTGATGTCATTACTGATGCGTCTGGTAGGTTTTCCTGTATTTGACCTCTGTTGAGATAACAGAAGTAGGATTAGTGCACCCTGTCACCCCCTGGCCTGGCGGGTAATTACCTCCATTCAGCTTCCTTCTAGTTGACGCTGCATACATCACTTTCATAAAAACAAATGGAAATGAACAATAACATTATTAACGATTCGACACGTTTTTACTATAATCGTCTCACTCTGGAACATTTTAGATCAGTTTTTGCTTGCGGTTTCGATTACGTTCAGTGAAAAGTTACATTTGTGTTTGGTTTTCATTTTATTGCCATGTAACATTTTTAATCCATGCCCATAACAAAGCAAAGATGGTGTCACATCAGGGTTTTTAAAAAATGTCATCTTTTTTCTTTCAGACTCTATTAAATAAAAAACAACAAACCTTATTTTCAGAAATCTTAAACAGACCCTTCCGTTTTCATTTTATATTCAGGGAATCCCACAAAACATTTCTGATTATTACAAAAACATATACATTTCATTTTGTCTACCCTGTACAATAAAACGTAAAGAAAAGTAACGGCAAATTAATTTATTTGTTTCAAAACCATAAATCACAACACTAGCATTCTCCATTGTTTTATATCTCTATTCATTTTGAAAAGAATCTTTATCTTTTCTCTTCAGTATTTTATCCTCCGTTGCTCTATTATAGGTTTGGAGACAGCTGAAGAGCGCCCCCTATTGATCACACTTTTATTAATGGCTGAGAGAAATAGAACTTCCAGCAGAGGAAATGTAAACCATAGGAGACTCCTCAACAGTCGTCTTTATTGCTAATCCACACTGCAAAAAAAAAAAAAATCTGCTGTTAATTATTTTCCATTTTACGCAGGCACTCTGGGGGTAAACAGAAGGCTCTCACACAGATCAGAGGGCCGGGAGCATCACCAGATGTAATATCCGTCCTTCCTTCCCAGAGGAGTGCAGATATGGAGTCTGGATAATACTATTAAAAAGATCCTTTACACGTCATGGTTATTTTTAGGCACAGACTCTTACAATGAAAGAGAAGAAAAGAGAACAACATTTTCCAGGCCGTTAGTGAAATGGAGGCCTGCTGGCTGTGTGGGGCCATTCAGCAGAACTCGCAGGACACATGGAGGCAAAGCATAATGTGACGGTCAGTTCCGTCAACAGTCGTGGGTTTTTGAATGTTGGAGAACTTCTTTTTGTTTCATTCGTATCACTTTGGACGGTTCACTAATTTTTACTTTGTTAACAGCTTGTTCATTTTATCAGGGGTGTTCACATATACATGCAAAGAGCACCTATTGCAATAGCCAGGTCTGTCTGTCTGCATGGAACAGCTCGGCTCCCCATGGACCAATTTTGTTGAAACCTGGCATGCGTGTTCTTCGAAGGAAATTTGTTGAGATTCAGTTTTCGTGGAGAAGTCTATACACGGGGTGACGCACACACATGCACATAGAAGACCGGTTAAGGGCCTTGGGTGGTGATTATTCTACGCCCATCCAGGGGTTGGCACCTCTCTTTTCCTTCCTTCTGCAGACATGAAGATTGAAAGCTCTCCTTCTCTGACGTCACTTCCGGTTCCCTCCCGTCTGGACCCACCTCTTTCTGCCCATTTGCCACATAACTGGAATGGCCGCCATCTTGGGCAGTCCACTTCATGAGACTCACATCTGAAAAGATTTTACATGCATTTTCTTTACAGGGTTTGCCTAAGGGTGTCCAAACTCTTCAATGTAGTTTCTGTCTTGTTCTTACAACAGTTTCAGAATTTCAAAATCTACCATTGGAAAACATTGGCAAATCTATAAATTCATCTAACTTAAAATAGAGAAATGTTCTGCACGACTTCAACTATCAGTTTGTTTACTATTTAAATCTGAACTTGACAGAGGATACACCACCTTGTGTATGTTGTGTATTTTCCTGTGTTTCACTTGCAATAGCTGCTACTGACGGCAAACAGATCCCCAACACAAATTAATGAAACACCAGCAGACTGCATGCATGGGGTCAGAAGTTACTGTCGCAAGATGGTTCCATGAGCACAGGGTGGGAAATCCTCTGTCAGGAGGTCCAACTGGGTCCACACGGAAATTCTGGGTCTGCTTCATGATGTCCTCCCAGCTGCTTAAGCAAAAACAGGACTGAAGCAGTGCATCGGCGTCTCACTCCTCCTGATGGTTTAAGGCGTACCTGGTAAGTTAAGTGATCTCTATTACAGCAAATATAAGCACACTTATAGTAACAGCTAACTTTTAATAAAGATGAATGTAAGCAGAAAGTTCAATCACAATAATATATTACGTCACACACATGCACATAGGAGGCAGCAAAAGGGCTCAAAAAAGGATAAATTCCACGCCAGACCAGCAGATGGCAGAGCGCACTGCACTGATCCTTTGTCTTTTTACTCTCCAGACCAAACACGGGAAATTCTGCCTGGGCTCGATGACGTCACTTCCGGTTCCAGTTACCTGCCCGGACGACATCACTTCTGGTGAAAAGTCAAGTTGGAAATGAAAAAATAAATATGAATGAAAGTGTATAACTCAGAAGACAACTACAGGAGCCAAAGAAAGGTTGGGGGTACCACCCTGGAAACCCCTTTTATTATTAACAAAAAGACAGATGACAAAGAGCTCAAAAAGAAGAGAACTTAAAAGGCCTATGTCACTCAGGTAAGTAGTCAGAAGCTCTGCACCTCCCCTCCTCACCCCCTAGGGTCCACTCAGTATGTGATGCCATCTTCTGGGAATGGCATGGATTTATAAGGCTGAGACCAGAAGGGGTGGAGCAGGTCTCTGACTGGTAGGGTGGGGTCAGTCATCCTTCCTGGGTGGAGGACAAAGGAGAAGATAATGTGACACCTGAATATTTACAGAGAGAGAGAAAGGAAAATATGGAAGATGAAAAATATTATATCACTTCCTCTTTAGTTAAAGATATCTAAATGAATTACAGATATTTTGAAATCATTTCCTTTTTATTCAAAGATATTTAAATGAGTCACATTTAAATTAATTTAAATTTTGTGAATTTCCCCTTGAGATTAATAAAGTATCTATCTATCTATCTATCTATTATATAGTGCCTTTCACATCTATCTATCTATTACATAATGCCTTTACATTCTATCTATCTATCTATCTATCTGTTATATAGTGCCTTTCCTATCTATCTATCTATCTATCTATCAATCATATACTGACTTTCTATCTATCTATCTATCTATCTGTTATATAGTGCCTTTCCTATCTATCTATCTATCTATCATTTCCTTTTCATTCAAAGATATTTAAATGAATTAGATATTTAAATCACTTCCTCTTTATTTAAAGATATTTAAATGAATTACAGATATTTAAGTCACTTCCTCTTTATTTAAAGATATTTAAATGAGCCGTATATTTAAATTAATTTATATTTTGTGAATTTCCCCTTGGGATTAATAAAGTATCTATCTATCTATCTATCTATTATATAGTGCCTTTCATATCTATCTATCTGTTTTAAAATCATTTCCTCTTTATTTAAAGATATCTAAATGAGTTACAGATATTGAAATTATTTCCTCTTTATTTAAAGATTAGATGTTTTTAAATCACTTCCTCTTTATTCAAAGATATCTAATTGAATTACATATTTAAATCACTATACACTATTTTTAAATCACTTCCTCTTTATTTAATGACATCTTTAAAAACAAAGTACAAAGTAAAATCGTATTCATTATTCATAAATTGCATCACTCCCTGTGAATGACTTCAATTATTTGTTTTTTGTTAAAAGTGTATACAATTGCACATATATTTGTATTTCTCTATCCCATCATACAAATGCTGCAGTCTCACCATCACACATCAGAGGTAAAGCTCAACATTTATTTAGCAGTAATCTGTTCGCCGTCTGAATTCTGAATAGCCAGCACTTCTTAACGAGAAGAATCAACGGCCGAGTTAGTTGGCACAGCTCACCTGCAGTCGATTCCCGTCCCACTCCTCGATGTTGTAACCTTTTAGATTGGCATTGTTGGATTTCTGTAATTCATTTAAAGATATACTGGAAGTCATTTAAAGATAAATTGCCTAAGAGGGCATCTTTCAGTAACAACTTTGAATAAAATATTGTAAGCCAGCCAAGTGACATTTAGAGATATCTCAAATTGATCGGAAGATATCGGTAAATCATTTAAAGAGACCTTGAATTCCGTTTCATGAAGATACCTTTCAATGATATAAAGATACCTTAATTGCTTTTAAAGAAATCTTTACAAGATTTAGAGATATATTTAAATGAATTCATGATCTCTTTAAACATATGATCTAAATGATCATTTGGCTTGCCCACCCTACCAATTTGTTAATGTCTGTCTATCTTTCTGCCCTGCTCTTTGTCTGCATACAGTATGTGTACGTTGCGTGTCTCAGGCGTCTACTTATCCTGTTTATCATGTAATTGTATTTAGAGATTTATCACATTCTTTGCCTTTGCGCATTCTTAGCTAATAAATGTGATTCTGATTCTCCTTTACCAGTGTATTAACCAGGGTGGGCTCCTGTCTGCCAACAGATGCTGCTGTGTTTGGCTCTGAACTCTCCCACCCTCAGTGACCCTCGTATGGATTCAGCAGGTCTGAGAATATTTTGACGTTTCACATTTGTGTGACGTGAGTGCAAATGGTCTGGCATGCTGTCCAGGGTGGGCTCCTACTTTGTGACTCCAGGCCGCGGCCCCTCACAGCTCTGTATTGAATTATTTGAGAAGAAATTAATTGATGGACCTTTGAGCGTGATGGCCGGCTGTCCAATTTAGCCGTGTGCTCAGTCCTGCTGCAATATGCAAAAACTCCCAACAAGGAACAGTGAGAATCACCTAGAGATCCAAAGAGGCTCTCAGAAATTTTAATTTGATTGCATTCCCCCTGCTCACATTTTGCAAATCGTGTTGGCAAACTGCCTACAAAATGCATGGAACGGGCTTCAAAAACTAAAAAAATAAAAAAGTCTCTTAATCCGATGAGATCCCGACGTTCCCAAATGACACGCACTTCAAAACCTTTCCTTAGAAAAGCCTGACAGGTGAGAAGGAAAAGAAAAAGAAAAAAGGAAAAAGATCAGAGAGCCGCCGGGGGAAGAATCGACGAATTAAAGACAAGAGAGCGGCGGCCAGCCGTGTGGGAAAGTCGGGCGAGTGGCCGAGCAGCCGAGCGCTCCTGACGTGAAGATTCTCAAAATGCGTCCAGCGGCACATTAACAGGAAAAGGTCACTAAATTATTTATAGCCGTCTATCAGGACACGTTTATATCACAGACTTGTACTTCATTTGCAAATGCTGAGGCATTAAAAAATAATTATTCTATTTTGGGCTGGAAAAAGTTTTATTCAACACTTCATCCATCCATCATCTGTCCTGATCAGTCCATCTCAGGAATCACCGCAAAGGCGAGGCGCCCTCAACCCCCAGAGGGACGACTTACAGCTGACAATAAAATAAGAGAGTGACGCTGCATTTATGACTGTGACCTCAACATCCTGGCTTCAGACTCCATACCTGCAAGGCTTCCACTTTAATGTACTGTATATAGCGCCTTTTAGTAACCAAACTGTCAAGGCACTTTAGAGAGACAGAGGAATGGACTAAGCACTTGTTGTATCATGAAGGAGGCGTCCGGTCCTTTTTATTGGTAGATAAGTTAATCCTGGAAATGGCCAAATGACGACATTTATTTAGCTAGATAGATAGACATGTAAAAGGCACTATATGATAGATAGATATGTGAAAGGCACTATAAATTAATTAATAGATTGATATGTGAAATGCACTATAAATTAATTCATAGATATATAGATATAGATAGATATGTGAAAGGCACTATAAATTAATTAATAGATAGATAGATAGATAGATAGATAGATAGATAGATAGATAGATATGTGAAAGGCACTATATAATAGATAGATGGATAGATAGATATGAAAGGCACTATAAATTAATTAATAGATAAATATAGATAGATAGATGTGTTAAGATGGCCCTGGCTGGACCCCCAACTGGTGTCTCTCTGGTGGTGTTGCCGTCCATGTGCCTCGTGCCTTGCTAGCTACGTACCCTCGCCTGCCTGTGAGCCCCTGTGCTCTGTACGAGTGGTCTTGGCAGCGTTCTCAGCAGACCATCCTTCACCCTATGCCTTCTACTGGCCAGAAGTATAAATCTTTTTCAGTCCCTGCCTAAATCACCATGATGATGGATTTAACAATGGCATGTGTCAATTTCCTGAGCTGGACAAATAATGTAATCACAGGTTTAACAAAACGTATTGTTTCCAACGATATGCTGATTAGAACCTAATGTCCCCAGATGTGTTCATTTTTCAACCCAGAAAAATACAAACATTTTCCAAGGAAGGATGCAGTTCTGTTATCACAATTTTGTGTTCTTTGTAAGCAGTTCAAACTTCAAAGCAGGTGACTCCTTTGCAAGACAGCAATTCTCTATGTCCTGTAGACAGCCATGACAATCTATACTAATAAAAGGCAAAGCCCTCACTCACTGACTCACTCACTCGTCACTAATTCTCCAACTTCCTGTGTAGGTAGAAGGCTGAAATTTGGCAGGCTCATTCCTTACAGCTTACTTACAAAAGTTGGGCAGGTTTCATTTAGAAATTCAACGCGTAATGGTCATAACTGGAACCTATTTTTATCCATATACTGTAATAGACTGCAGCTTGACGGCCGTGGGAAGCGGAGTTGCATGTCGCATCATCACGCCTTCCACGTAATCACGTGAACTGATTGTCAACGCAGTACGTAGAAAACAAGGACAAGGACATACTGTACAAGCATATTCATAAGTGCAGCTACTGCGGAAACAAAGCACGGTGTAAACATAAAGTTTACATTAAATTCATAGACAGGCTGCCTCTAGCGTTTGTCATGCCCACGACTAATACGATATTCATAAGATACAAGTTTAATGAGAGGACGAAGGGTATAAACGAGAGTTTTGATCACTTTGTAACTAAGTTAAAATTGCTGGTGAAGGACAAGAAGATTATTATTATTATATGTGTTCATCCTGCAATGGACTGGCGCACTATCCACGGCGTGTTCCTGCCTTGTTCCCTTTGCTAGCTGGCATAGGTTCCAGCAGATCCCTGTTCAGGACTAAGAGGGTTAGGAAATAAATGACTGACATAATACATAATGAAAGAGGCGCGTTTCGTGAATCACACCATTTATCTGTATGCTGATTGGAGTGTTTCAAATGCTTCATAGTCATTATATATAAATGGACCCGGCTGATCAAAGGAAGCCGTCTGTTAGATTTCTTCAGTATGCCATGCTACATTAACAACAATATGTGGGACTCCACCTGCTGGGATGGATGTCCATATTAAGAGATGCATATATAATGACGGATCACGACTCTTCTTAATTTACTAAATATTCTCCATAACAAGTGGCTGCTCGCTACCTCTGAAAGAGTTTAACCTGAACGAGCACTCATCGCCTGGTTAGATCACTAGCGTCACCAAACAATAAGGTAGTGCCAGTGAATGAACAGCTTAACTTTATTTCAGTCTAAACCTAACGTTTATTTGAAGTGAAACCAGGCCTGTCAAATAACTAGAAGTTAAAACCAATGAAGACATACAACCTGAGCAATTCAAATCAAAGTCCATCAGCAAAACCCAAAGAGACATTTGTGTTAATCCACTTATGGCGCTCTTTTAAAGTACACACCAGTGCACAGCTTCTTTATTTGTCTGTTTTTTCTTTTAACATTTCTCTCCTCTGGGAGGCATTTTTGTTTTGTAGGTGGCGCTGTCCTTTCATCCCCTGACAGCAGGAGGTCTTCATTGTGTCTTTCTCACATACTGTACAGTATGCCCTATGCCCTTCCTCTCTCATACCATATAGAATATAATGGCTTCACCCAGGTTATGGCATAAGGTTCAGATGGTTTAATTAATAGAAGTGCATTGACTGACAAGAGATAATAAACACAATACATTCATATAGTGGTTCAATGAATAAAATGATATAATAGTTTAAGGGTATATGCATATACTGGATTAAGTAATATAATGATACATGAATGTAATAGTTTAATTAATATTATGATATTGTAATATAATAGTTTAAGTAGTATTATGGTATTGGAATGTAATAGTTTCATTAATATTATGATATTGTAATATAATAGTTTAAGTAGTATTATGGTTGTCAGGGATGCCAGGGGCCATGACCCGGCCGGGACGCCAGGAGGGACCGGAAGAGGGTCAGAGCCCTGCCTGGATCACGTGGGGTTTGCCTTCCAGGTTGCTTTGGGGGCCACGGGTCAAGGGCATGGAAGCCCGTGGTCACCGCCAGGAGGCGCCCCAGTGCCTTGGGGACCTGTTACCCCAGCACTTCCGCCACACCAGGAAGTGCTGGGGGGAAGATTTATGACGGCGCCCGGAGAGCAGCCGGGAGGACAGCCGGCACTTCCGCCACGCTGGGGCGTGGCCAGAAGAAGATTGCCGGGAACACCTGGGGCTCATCCGGGTCCTCTATAAAATGGGCCGTCTCCATTCATTCGGGGTTAGAGTTGGGTGGAAGGAGGACGAGGCAAGAGGAGCTGTGGAGGCGGCCCGAAGACAAGGCATTGTGGCCAGGACTGTGTTTGGGGGTTTGTGCACGTGACTGAGTCTGTGTGACCTATGAACTGGGGTCTTTTGTGACCATATTTATAATTGTATATAGTGTAAATAAACGTGTGGTGGTTAAAGAACAACATGTCCGCCTGTCTGTGTCCGGGCAAAGTTCACATGGTATTGGAATGTAATAGTTTAATTAATATTATGATATTGTAATATAATGGTTTAAGTAGTATTATGGTATTGGAATGTAATAGTTTCATTAATATTATGGTACTAGGGGGCTTTGCCCCCTGCTTTCTTCTTTCTTACCCCCCACAACCACTATGCGCCGTTGTGAAGAGGTGGGCTGAACGCACCCCAAAGAGATGCAGTTGCTCCTCTGAAACCCCCTCTTAAACGGTGATACAATAGGAAACAAGTAACAGTTGTTTTTTTTACCTCCTCTTTGCTCAGCTGCTGTCTTACTGTTGCTGCTGCCGTGCCGTGTGATCTGCATCTCGTGTGGCGCTTGGAACGTTTAAACGCCTGTACAGCAGCTGTCCTTTTGTCTCACTACCTTGTCTCTCTCCTCCCCCAGACATCCTCAAACACTATTCGATCTCTTTTCTCTGTTCTGTTATTTCACCGAGTAATATTTTCCGTTTGTTTGCGCTAATGCGATCTTTACTCTCATTTTTTTGAGACTTTTGAATTTTCCTACTTCCATTATCTCTAACCTGCTCTGCATGTGTATCACGCCAACGTTTTTGAATTCTTTATGATGTTCTACTTTTTCTTTTTCCAGCCCCAAATTTTTAAGAAATGAGAGCACAGGAAGTGTGTCTGCCAAAAGCATTCCAAAAACTGACAGGTACCAAAGGTTGTAAGTATGACGTGACTTGACCGTCTCGCAGGACATGAAAGTGTCGCCCTGTCTCTCTGCAAAAGATCACGTCTTGTCGCAGGAAAAAAAGTCTCATCTTGTCCCAAAATATTTTTTTATAATTTGAGAGATATGAATTGTCTAATTTTCACACATGTCCGATTGACAACTTCAGGGCTTAGTTGACAGTAATTATCCTCTGACGCCTCTCTTCTACCGCCGTCTGCAGAAAGAATGATTGTCAGGACCCGCCTCCCATGATGTCACTTCCAGTATTCGTTTTACCAAATCCCCCTTTTCCTATGTGTTTCCTATATAAGGCGCCATCTTGGAACAGTCGGATGACGACCGTCTTCAAACTTTATTATAATACATGGGAATCACTTTGGTGCTTTATGATCTTTCTTGTTGGTTCTTTTACAGAATATAAAAGATTAAGTAATATAATGATACATGAATGCAATGGATACATTTATATTATGCCATACGAATATAATGGTTTGATTAATATAATGTCCTATTAATATACAGGCAATGGTTTAAACAGTATTATGGGGTATTAATTAATAGGGTATCGTAATTATTATGATATTTTAATTGATAGTTTAATTAATATTGTGTTGTATGAATATAACAGATTAATTGATATAACATCCTATTAATATAATGGTTTAATTAGCAAATAGGTATCTGACTATAATAGTTTAATTATTACTATGGTATTTGAATATAACAGATTAATTAATACTATGATATATGAATCTAATGAATAACCTAATATACCTGTAATGGTTTAAGTAGTATTATAGTATATGAATATGATGACATATTAATATACAGTAATAGTTTTATGAATATTATGGTAAATTAATGTGAAAGTTTAATTAATGTTATATTATTATTAATGGTAAATGAATATAATGGTTCAATTAATATGTTATATTAATATACAGAAATTGTCTGGTTAATATTATGGTATATTATTATAATACTTAATTAATATTATACTATATGAATATAATGGATTAATGAATATAATGATGTATTATTAAATTATTTACTTAATAATAATGTATATTAATATAATGCTTTAATTAGTATAATGATGTATTATACTAATATGTTGATATATTAATGATGTAATGATATATTGTATTTATTAACAGTAATTAATAACATTAATATTAAGGTATATGAATATAAGAGATTAATTTATGTATTGATATATGAATTTTTAAACAGCATTATGGTATATGAACATAATGGCATATCAATATACAGTAATGCTTTAATGAATTTTATGATATAATAGTTGAATTAATATTATGGTATACTGTATGAATATGAGACAAGTTAATGTAATGATGTATTAATATCATTATTTAATTAATAGTATTGTATATTAATATAATGCTTTATTTATTGCCTAATTAATGTTTTGTATATGAATATAATGATATATTAATATAAAGTAAATATTATGTTATTTGAATAAAACAGATTAGTTATTATAATGATATATGAATATAATAGATATAGTAACAGAATGATTAAATTAATATTATGGCATATTAATATAATAGTTTAATGAACATTATACTATAGGAATATAACAGATGAATTACTATAATGTCATATGAATAAATGATTTAATTCATAGTTTTGCATATCAATATAATGGTTTAATTAGTATAATTGTATATGAATATAATGGTATATTAAAATACATCCGTCCATCCACTATCCAACCCACTATATCCCAACTACAGGGTCACGGGGGTCTGCTGGAGCCAATCCCAGCCAACACAGGTCGCAAGGCAGGAATCAAATCCCAGACATGGCGCCAGCCCACCGCAGGGCACACACACACCAAGCACACACTATGGACAATTTAGAATCCCCAATCCACCCAACCGGCATGTCTCTGGACTGTGAGAGGAAACCAGAGCAGACACGGGGAGAACATGCAGACTCCATGCAGGGAGGACCTGGGAAGTGAACCTGGGTAACAGTTTAATATTAAATATATTTAATATTACCGTATATGAATATAATGATATGTGAATGTAATGGATGGTCTAATATCACGGTTTCAATAGTATATGATTATAATGGCATTTTAATATACGGTTTCATTAATATTATGGTATGTGAACCTAATGGTGTACTTTAACAGAATTCACGTCCATCCTTTGCCAGGCCTGATTTGTGTAACTTGGAGTCCCGGCCACCTGAGTCCATGCCAGTAGCCCTGAGCCCATACCAGGCCAGACGCAGCTCTGTCAGGGATGCCAGTCCACCACGTGGCACACTCAAACTCACTCATACGGGGACAATTCATTTAACACACGTTAGAAAACCATGTAAGGAACTTGAACTCATGGCCCTGGAGGGACGTGGCAGCGGTGCTAACTGTTAAGCCCACCGTTTCAAATAAAATGATACTTATTTTAAAATTCCCAGCCATAAACATTAGAGAAGCTTCGTACATTACGGTCTTTGAGAGATGGGCTTTCCAAAGTCGCACAAACTTTGCCTTTGCATTAAATAAAACGAATTGCCCTTCTCGTTTCAATGTTCTCTCGCGCGTGTTTATTTTCATTACATTTATATTTAGTACGCTGTCAGGGAGTGTGATCTAGAGCCTCACTCTGTGAAATATAGGACAGCTCACCACCATTATTTTGAAATTTGTCCTTACTAGTCATTGATCAGATATGCCGCGGTGATTTGTTACTCTTTGCTCTTTCTTTTTTGCTTCTATGCTGAATCAGCAGGAATGGTTAAACAAAATTCCAGCTGTGATATCTTGTACTGGAAACACTCATTTTGTACAGAGAAAGGAATTGATTTTTATTCGTCATTCCTTGACTTCAGGATGAAGTGTTCAGGGTTGTCGCCTCGGGGCTCCGGGGACTTGGATTCAATTCTGAAGTTTGTGAGTTCCTCCCGTTTTTGTGCCCATCCCAACATCATTCGTGTCAAGGTGGGTGACAGCTTTGAATTGCTGTGACATGGCATCCCATTCAGGTTCTCATTCTTGCCTTACACTGGAAACTTCAAGGACGGGCATAAGTGCCAACTTGGAAAGAATTAGGAGGGTCCAGGGATTGGATGGATTTTCAGGTACATTCTCCTGACTTGTGCTGCATGGGTATACAGTAGATACCACTACCTCCTCACACATCCAGTGTCCTGTTTGTGCATCCCCACACTCAGTGGTTGTGCATGTTGTGGCCACTAGGGGGCGTATTGGCACCCACAAACCCCAGGCACCATTGCGCCACAACAGTCCAAGTTAAAGTATTTTTAATTTCCCAACTCTTTCTTCTGCTTTTCTCTGTTCCTCAGACTCCAACTCGCAGTGGGTGGCTCACTTTTAACTTGAGACCCCAGCAGTACTTCTGCTGCTTAATCTATTAACCCTGGGAAGTACTTCCAGGTCTGGCAGGACCCCAACAGTCCTTGTACCAATAGTACCTAACAGCTCCCCTTGGTGGTCCCCACAGAACCCGACAGGACATGCCCCTGGGACCACACCTCCCATACTGCCCTGCGGGTCTCCATACCAGGGATCCCCATTTAGGATGCTGCCAACCCAGTGCATGGGGGAATGCTCTGCCCATAGCAGGTAGAACTTTGCCAGTACAGAAGTCCAATCACCATGGTTGCTGGGATGCCATGCCAAGTGTAGCTGCTACTGCAGCATCTTCCTGCATCCTTATCCTGGCACGGCAGGGGGACATCACTATTGCACAGCTCTCTTCAATTCCTATGACCTCCTGGCCAGGTAAGGGAGCAGGACCCATCCCAGGAGGGACACCCAATGGTGCCTCAAAAGGTGGAGTTTTGATGTTCTCTCCATATCTCCATATCTTTGTGTGGATTCCTACCACCCCTAAACGTATGCGTTATGTGAAATAATTGGCCCAGTAATGAATGTAATGGCCCATAGCTGCTGAGTCAGACGTTAGCTGCCCACAAACCAGAACTGGATTAAGCAGGTTTGAAAACACCACATCATTTTACCTTTGTGTTGTAGTGTGTGTGGCCTGCTGGGTAAGGCTTGGCTCCTGCCCTGCATACAGTGCTGCTAGGATGAGCTCTGTCTCCCTACAAACCAGTCCTGGCTTAAGGAGACTCAATGACAGATGACCCACTGATCCTGGATAACAAGCAGTTGACTTTTCGGTAGTGCAAATGTACATCCTTGGTTCGAATCCCCCACCCAGATGTCATCATTGTCGTCATCATCAATTAATATTTATTTATTTGTCTGATGCCTTACAATATTTGAGATACAATTGGTTACATTTCTTTTCTTTATTTTCCAGCTGGGTGAAGTGACCTGCTCACGGTCACATAGTGTCAGAGGTGGGATTTGAACCCACATCAGAGTATTAAGTCCAAGCCTTCCCCACTGCACCACACTGCCTGCCAGTCTCCATTATGAAATACTGAAAGGACATTTCAACGTTATCCTTGCACTTTCCAGTTGGCACATATTTGGAGTGTCATAAAAGTAAAGTGTGCCTCCAGAAGAAACCAACAAGAGCCAATGGGTCTGGACACAATGATCAGGCCTCACCACAGGCAGCCTATCCCCAATACTAAAGGCACGCTACAGACCTGCACTGGCCCAAAAATAGAATTTTTAAAGTTAAAAAATAAATAATAATGTTGCCAGCTGGCACATGCTGGGGTCTGCCAGGCTGAAGTCCAAAACTGAGCCACAGAGGTGCCAATCCAGACAAGCCTCTGAGGCCCAGCGGCTCATTATACGTGTGATGCTCTCCTTGTTGTGTTAAGCGTGGCTCATTATCTTCTCACTATAGTACACATTATTAAGGGCATAACTGGCAGGAACGAGACACGGATTTAATTAGCAACATTAATCTGTGACAACAATAGACTTGCAATCTCCTGCTATGCGATATTTGGCTCCCCCATGTGCACGTCAGGAGGAGGAGGAAGAGACAACTTCAAAGCCATAGCAAGCAAGATAAAAGGTCTCCTTATTACAATCCAAAAGCATTGTCTAAAATAGGCTCAGGTGAAATTGAGCCAAAGAGCAAAACGCAAGCATTGGACAATACATCTAAAACACGAAACAGAAAGAGAACCCAAAAGGGAAAGAAAAGGTCAAAAACACAAGAGGGTGCTTGAAAACGTGCTTTATTACGCCTGTTATGTCATCTGATGATTAGTGTTGTGGAGATGAAGACGCTACTAGGACGGGCTGGGTGGAGCAAATATGGGAAAAGGTGTGGTCATGGGAGAAACAAAAGGGAATAAATGGGAGGGTCTGGGCAGAGCAAAAAGGATGGGTGGAGGAAAATGCAAGTAGAGGAGGGGCTAAGCAATGAAAATAGGGGAAAAGGTGTGGCTATGGGTGGAGCAAAAGGGAAACAGTGGGAGGGGCTGGGTGAAGCAAATATGGGGAACAGTGTGGCAGTGGGTGGAGCAAAATAGGTGGAATAAGTGGAGTAGATCAGAGTAAAATTTTGACAAAAGTAGACGTCGAACAGACCAAACGTGGGGGGAAAGGTGCTGTCATGAGTGAAGCAAAATTCACACAAAAGAAGATGATGGGCAGATCAAATATGGGGAACAGTGTGGCCATGGGTGGAAGAAAATGGGTAGAAAGAGGGGATCTGAGTAGAGCAGAGGAAAATTCAGGCAAAAAGAAAGGGAGGAGCAAAATGGAAGCAATGGGAGGAGCTAGGTTTAACAAAATTCATGGAAAAGGAGGGAAAGGACGGAGAAAAAAATGGAGAATGCTGTGGTAATGGATGGAGCAAAATAGAAGGATAGGGAGGGGCTAAGCAGAGCAGAGTAAAATTCAGGCAAAAAGAGGGCTCGGACAGAGCAAAATGGAAGCAATGGGTGGAACAGGGTGGAGCAAATATGGGGAAATTCTATAAGTGCCATGGAGATTGTGACCCAAGTGGCCAAGCCCATGACAACCTAACTAGTGTCATGATGATGAGGACACAAAATGGCAAAAGAAGTTCACAGCATTTGTAATGTTTGTGAGGGATCTTTGACTCCTTCTTCCATTTGGGATGTCAGAAATGTCAAGAGATCTTTGCAATGTATTAGTGAAAAGCCACATTATATAACTTTCACTTTCTCTGTCTGTGATTTGGATGTGGTGATTGATTGTTTTCCAACAAATAACCCAAACCCGCTTGATTAAATAACCCAACTAACACAATGTACTCATAAAATAAGAATATTTTATGTACATACATATATAAACAACAGGAATAGCATAAAGCACTTTCTCACTCCTGTAGCACATAAGGCACATAACTTATGAATTCTGATCTTTCAATTCCTGTGATCAAGATGGATATGTTCTTTTGCTAGTTGTTACATTTCCAATGCCACACCATGAAGAAGGCATTGATTTGCTCACAGCTAGTCTAGACGTATGTGTGTGGATTTAACAGCTGAAATATCGTCACAAATGTTGTGATACCAATATAATAATGCAGGGGTCTCCAACCTTTTTTCCCCTGAGAGCTACTTTTACAAAATGAAGATGGCCGAGAGCTACTCCTGTTTTCTAACGTTTATTCTCATCGCTTATTTCAATCCAAACAAACTGAATAAGCTTGTTTTGCCTGAACATTTACAAACTGTTGGTGTCCACAACTCACATTTTGCATTAAAACATCACAAAAAAATATTTAGTTCACCTGCAAGTGCATTTTGTATGTCTGTATGCATTTTCTAGTGTATCTCACACTATTGAATTAAAACTTGAATGCTGTCAAAACAAAACAATGCAATTCCAAATACACAGATATGACATTAATTTGTCACATGTCACTGTGTCACTTTATTCACAGGTCCAGTTGCATGTGTGATGTGTTTTTTAGTTAGTCAGATGACTGGCACTGAGGTGCATGGTGGAGTGGAGCCACTGAGGTTCACTCTTATGGAGTCATTTAAATGTCCGTCTGTCCGTCTTATTCTGATTTCATGACATTCACGTCAGACTCACAGAGCTATGGAGACCCAAACATAGCAGACATTTTCAGAGCTGCTTGGTGAAGATTCTTCTAGTTATCTGGCTCTGCCAAACTCCAGAAATGCAGTTGAGACCATTAACTGCACATTATTTTGTAGGTTTACTAATATATAATAAAGGTAAAATTCCGTTACAATGAACTCCCAGGGACGTAAAAAATATTTTGTTGTAATGAGATTCTGTATTTGTTACTATAGTGTTTGCAATCATTTCAATAGCTTCTTTCACATTAATTCTAATCTCCTCCTGCCTACAAGTTAAGCTGACGAGAATTTTTCTCAGTATTTCCTTTGCGATAATACACTTTCAAGGTGCGAATGATGCCCAAATCTAATGGCTGAAGCACTGCTGTGCAATTGGGTGGGAGGAATTCAACGCGAACATTATCTAAATGTGGAAGCATGTTGTGGGCAGCACAGTTATCATTCAGAAGCCGAATCATCCTTTTCTTCTTCTTCATATTGTGAGGTTTCTGAACACTTTTGGGATCCCCCCCACTCCCCACCCAATGAGAACGACACGCTGAAGTGTGTCCCGAAGCGCGATTGCAGCGTCTGTGGAAGATTGTTTGTCCGTTGCTGGGGCAGGGAATAAAAAGGCTTATAGTGCTGCAGTGAAGCGACACAGAAGCAAATCATAAAAGATCGGGGTTGCGCTATAAGTCCCTGTCTTGCAGCCCAAAACACGAGGCTGAGTCTCAGTACTTTAGCAACACCAGTTTTATTCAGCTTGAAACAGGAACGGCACAGTTATTTATTGTAGCGGGATCTGCCACTCTGCTATTCACAGACACAGCAGTCAGGCAGGGTCATGACCAGGTTAGTGGATAAGTAATCCTGTTATCTGCATTTACAATGTCCGTGCTCCAAACCTTGCATCACCCATCGAGACCTTTTCTGTTTACTTTGGCGGAGAGACGCAGCATAGCTGTGAGCCTGCTGTTGCCCTGTACAGACGCGGAGATCGCACTTTGGGACGCTCTTCCGCATGCTGTGTAGTTGGGGAAGGTCTCAAGAAAGTTTACAAACCTCATATTTTCTTGAATTAGTTCTGCATTAATAGTTTCTTAAACGAGCATCACTAACCCACATAAAAATGGCTTTTTCGACGTCTTCAAATGCAGCAGTTCACATATGTTTGCAACCTGAGATTTTTCTTCTTTTTTAGCTCGGTCCTTCAAGAAAGTTAACAGCATCGATGGCGAAATTCCAAATTCACTGGCAACGCCTTTTTTCTTTTTGCCGCAATTGAGAGCTTTTTTTTTTCTTTCTAATATGCAATGTTATCATTTTTTCGTGTCTGCCGTTTCTGTAGGAGGGTGGCAATGAGTTAAATTCCAATGGATGTTTTTCAAATGTTGACGAGCGATAAGGAAAAGGTATCACTGAAAACCGCCGAAAACAAAAACAGCAAAAAAACAGTATGAGGAAAGTTCGAAGAAAGAAAAAAAAAATTACAGTGTTTCTGTTTAGGGATCGTTGTGCACAACTGAGCTGCAGCCACAGAACTAACTGCTCTGTGGATGATCCATTCAGGCATTTTAAGGTCTTTTGTGCACTTCATTGTAATGAAAGTATCTCCTGAATGTACTTCATAGTAATGAGATTTCTATAGAGATATGGGGAAGCTGTCGGGACCATAAAAATACTTCGCTGTAATGAAAATTTTGTTGTAAAGATATTCGTTGTAATGGAATTTTACCTGTATATAAAATCCAACGTCTGTCTGTCTGTCTGTCAACTTTTCACGAGAGAACTACTTCATGGATGTAGATTGTTTTTTTTTCTATAATTTGCTTGAACATTCCGGTTGATTTTGCGTCTTCTTTCATTTCACTATGTATCAGAGTTTGCTTGCGGTAACGGCTGATTTGCGCGAATCCAAGAAAAACACGTGGCGGGCCAAGGGGCAGGGCCTTCCTCACTCACTCTCCAGCTTCGGGGTGTGTGCCTTAACTTAGTGAGAATGAGAGAGCAATTAAATTCAACTTTGTTTGATATTTAAAATAAAGTGTTACTTGGGTCTTGATGAGTTTGAGTCCGGGTATTCTCTTAAGTGTATGCCACATTGAAAAGATAGACTGCAATTCAGATTGTGGATCATGATTTTGTGTTAAAAGGATCGTGATATGATTTTTCTTGAAAGATTGTCCATCCCTAATTTGACTAATCAAGTTTTGAAATTTATGTAGGATTCATTAACCCTTTGGCGCGCTACTTGGAAAGGGGTGGCGAGCTACCGGTAGCTCACGAGTGACGTGTTGGAGACCCCTGCCATAATGCATTAGCTGACTGTATCCTAACTGCAAAATTACATATAATAATTTTTAGAATCAACATAAGTATGGCTTGGTGTTAAAATATATTTTAAGATCTATTAGATTTACAGTATTATTTGCACCATTTTTGCCATAGTGCAATTCAGTGCAGAACAACGCGCAGTGCAGAATATCTCGAAGATATCTATTGAATGATGTTTTTCGTGCCAGATCAATATATTTTTAAGATATACAGCCAGGCATCCTGAAATATAAACTCCAAAATATTTTGTACAGTATTCTATAAATATAATTTACAGTATATTTAAAAATTCAGTATATTATAGTAGTTTTCTAGAATATATTTACAGTGTATAAGGAATCTATACTAATAAAAGGAAAAGCCCTCACTCACTCACTCACTCACTCACTCACTCACTCACTCACTCACTCACTCACTCACTCACTCACTCACTCACTCATCACTAATTCTCCAACTTCCCGTGTAGGTAGAAGGCTGAAATTTGGCAGGCTCATTCCTTACAGCTTACTTACAAAAGTTGGGCAGGTTTCATTTCGAAATTCTACGCCTAATGGTCATAACTGGAAGGTATTTTTCTCCATTAACTGTAATGGAGTTGAGCTGGAATGACGTGGGGGGGCGGAGTTTCGTGTGACATCATCACGCCTCTCACGTAATCACGTGAACTGACTGTCAACGCAGTGCGTAGAAAACCAGGAAGACCTCCAAAAAGCGCTTAAGAAAACATGCATTATATAATTGAGAAGGCAGCGAAACAATAAGAAGCGAGAGAGTGACATATACTACCATATTCATGAGTGCTGCTACTTCGGAAACAAAGCAAGGTGTAAACCTAAACTTTAAATTAAGTTCATAGACAGGCTACCGCTGGCGTTTCACATGCCCACAGGTAATGCGGGATACAAGTTTAATGAGAGGACGCAGGATATAAACGAGAGTTTTGATCACTTTGTAACTAAGTTAAAATTGTAGGTGAAGGGGTGTGCTTATGCAAATTCCGAGAGACTGTGTTTGTGGGGGATTGACAGTTAAGGCGGGTGGGGGAGTCACGTCATCAACTCTTCTCCCATTCATCTCATTTGGCTCTGAGCTGAGCTCCGCAGCTAACGCCGTCTTCCAAAGCAACTTTGTCAGACTGCCACCAAATACTCACTGAAAAATCCACAAGTTAATACACACGCTGTCTCTAGAGTTTCTCCACACTGAATCCTCCAGGCACTACTTACAAAAGGTTACATTGACAATCGTGTTACGTTATTTTTAAAATCTTTCCTTTTCTTAGCACAAGCACAGCTGAGAAGCTTCGATGCATGTGCTCCATAACGCGTTAAAAAATAATGCATTTAATCACACTTTGCATTACAAGCAAAGGGGAGCTTTTGTCAATGCATGATTTCCTGGTACACCGATTACATTGATCAGCGCATCCCGATTCATTTTACCCTCGCACCACCTTAGTTTGAGAAGAAGTATGAAAAAATATGAGGTTAACACAGAAAAACAGATCACCAATTCAAGCTTTATGAATAATCGATTCGCCATCAATAATTGTTTTGGTAAAGCCATCCTCCTTCCATTTTATAATTTTTCCGCCACTAGCCATGATTAAATGAACGGTAAAAAAGTAAGAGCAAGCGAGGTGACTTATTTAGGCAGGCATATATATGACAGCAACACTCATGACAATGTCAATCATGTTACGTTATTATTAAAATGTTTCCTTTTCTTTTTCATTACTTCTTTAACACACTACTTCTCTGCTGCGAGGCGCGGGTATTTTGCTATATATATATAATATATGAATGACCTCCAAGGAGCGCTGAGACTTTTGATATCATGAACGTGTCTGCAAAAACTGGGGTCTCCTGCCCAGCAAAGTCGAGCAGCCAGCGCGTGCATAGCTGTGCCGGCCTTTGAGACGCTGACTGCGCTTCTGCCTTAAGTCAAAGTGAGCACTTTTAATTTTTTTCATCCCCCCCCTGCGCTATAGCCCAGACAAGTGCAAACACGGGACCCCTTTTCTACACCGCGGCAAAATAATATTAAGGCGATTCACACTTTCTTTTGCACGTATACGATTATGAGGTCCTCAGCTCGGATTATGAAGACACGCACAGGAGTGGAGGACTGACAGTGCCATCACAGCCGATTAATGGCGGGACGTCTCACCAGTCTACACAAGACCCACCGCGACTGTCGCCAAAAGGCGATCATAACGTCAGTGAACACATCTCTCTATACTATATAAAAGAAAAAGGCAACTTTCCTTTCTTTACACCTTTTTTCCTTTTATCCCAAACCAAAGCCTTTCTCTCTTAACACTGCCAAGGACACAAAACTATCCATCCATCCATCCATTTTCTAACCCGCTGAATCCAAATACAGGGTCACGGGGGTCTGCTGGAGCCAATCCCAGCCAACACAGGGCACAAGGCAGGAACCAATCCTGGGCAGGGTGCCAACCCACCACAGGACACACACAAACACACCCACACACCAAGCACGCGCTAGGGCCAATTTAGAATCGCCAATCCACCTAACCTGCATGTCTTTGGATTGTGGGAGGAAACCGGAGCACCCGGAGGAAACCCACGCAGACACGGGAGAACATGCAAACTCCACGCAGGGAGGACCCGGGAAGCGAACCCGGTCTCCTAACTGCGAGGCAGCAGCACTACCACTGCGCCACCGTGCCGCCCTGACACAAAACTAATTTTCTTTAATTACTGGAAATCCCGGTAAGGCACATTACCAGAGGCAGAAATTTGAACGTTCACATAGAAAATGTAATTTCTATACCACAGCCATCGTGTAGCGCCTTTCAAAAGGGATCAACTACCGAGAGATGATCCATATATATTTTAGCTGCTGTTAGTTACTTACCTGTTGTGTTACACAGTCTTTAAAATGTAGTTTACCTGAAACCACTCCAGTAGTGCTCAATGTACCTGTACTTCTTAAAACGTTAATGTTTTACTGTTTAATAACTTATAGACTATATTTTATTATTTCTCCCTTGCACTCAGTGATCAAAGCTATACACACAAGTATATGTATGTGTATATATATCTATGTATGTATATATATATATATATATATATATATATATATATATATATATATATATATATATATATATATATATATATATATATATATATATATATAAAACACACACACCCCTATCTACATTATATATATATATATATATACTAGAAAATACCAGCAAGGCAGTGAGAAGTAGTGTGTTAAAGAAGTTATGAAAAGAAAAGCAAACATTTTAAAAATAACGTAAGATGATTGTTAATGTAATTGTTTTGTCATTGATATGAGTGTTGTTGTCATATCTATCTATTTATATATATATATATATTTATATATATCTGTATATATATCTATATATATATATATATATATATATATATATATATATATATATATATATATATATATATATATATATATATATATATATATATATATATATATATAGCAAAATACCCGATTGGCAGCGAGAAGTAAAAAGAAAAGGAAACATTTTAATAATAACGTAACATGATATATATACACACACAGACACATATATAAACATATACATATATACACATACTGTATATACACACACACATATATACATACTGTATATACAACATATACATATCTACATATATACTGTATATACACATATATATACAAATCTACATATATATATCTACATATATATATATTAGGTGGGACTCGATTAAAAAATTAATCCAATTAATTAGAGGCTGTGTAAGAATTAATCTTGATTAATCGTATGTAATCACACACGTAAATTTGCCCCAAATCGCAAATGTTTTTTTTAATTTAAAACGGTTTTAGTGGGCTTACAGAATCAAATAATAGACATGGACATGAATATTGTAAACTGAAGCTGTTTTAATTTCTGAAAAAAAGCCTTTAAACTGCATTTGAATTCAAAACAGAAACAAAAATATCATCCCTGGTTAAAATTGGGCAGACTTAAAAATAAAGTGGTAGTTTAAGTACTTTAAGTACATTTTCAGAATAGTATTGTCTTTAAATAATAATAACCAAAATTTCAACATAAAGTGCAGTTTTTCTTCTTAAAAAAATAAGTCAGAAACATAAAAGGTAATTTGACCAACTTAATCTTTAAACTCTGAGTAACATTAGCCAAAATTATTTTGTACATTAGGCTAAAACAGTGTGATCATTGAACATTTTGTAATTAGATGTATTTAGAATTACTAACGGTCACGGAAGTCCAATGATCCCCAGTAAGAGCCACAAAGTCCGCTTTCTGTAATGCATCTAATTTTGCTTGCTTTTCAGTGTGCACAAAACCATGCTTTTATCAAGGCTTCGCTCGGGTAGTCGAAATGATCAGTCGTAGGAACGCGCTTTATTCCGACTCTAACATTTTTGTAGCTGTGATGTGTGCATCAGTGTAATGGATGTACCAGGAAATCATGCATTGACAAAAGTTCCCGCTTGCTTGGAATTGAAAGTGTGATTAAATGCGTTATTTTTTTAACGCGTTATGGAGTACATGCATCGAAGCTTCTCAGCTGTGCTTGTGCTAAGAAAGGGAAACATTTTAAAAATAACGTAACATGATTCTGCGTAACCTAATATTTTTCATACGTCCCAAACCAAGGAGATCGAAGGTAAAATGAATCGGGTAGCGGCGTACATACTCAGTGCATCCCTCTCGGGAATCAACCTCAATGTCGGCGTTAGAGGCTTAAGACTCTACAATTGCGCCACAGCATGTGGCTTGTCTATGCTAAAGTATGTATTGTAGATCGGGGTATATATATACATTTATATATATATACCCGTGTATCGCAGTGGAGAAGTAGAAGTTATGAAAAGAAAAGGGAACATTTTAAAAATAACGTAACATGATTGTCAATATACAGTAATTGTTTTGTGAGTGTTATTGAATGTTGCTGTCATCAAGGATTTGATTATCATTATTTCTTTCAATCAGGGTCGTATTTGTATGTGTTGTGTTCAAGTTACATTCCGTGTTTGTCAATCGCTGTAAAGATAAGAGGTTTCATTCATCGATTAGTTTCTTACTGCATCAATAAACAGCTCGTCTTCCTTTTATCTGTGATGTGACAAACTGCATGCACGGGTTTTTTTTTTTTACACTGTCTTCCTTTAGCGGACATTCACTTTTTCCACCGTGTGCTTTGTTTCCGCAGTAGCTGCACTTATGAATATGATTCTATGTATCAGACGCTTCATATTTTTTTGCTGCCTTCTCAATTGTGTAATTCGGTTTTGTTCAGCAATCTTTGGAACTGTTGCTTTTGTCTGTGCATTGCGCCAGTTCACGTGAGCCGCTTGGTGTTCTTGCATCGAAGGTTCCCAGCTGTGCTGGTGCCATCTCGTGTAATGTCAGCTAAGACCCGCACTTAAAAGTTTCTCTCGCAGTTTCGCTGAGTTTGTGCCAAACACCACCCTGACCATCTCATCTTCCTCTGCATAAGCACAGTCCTTCACACGTGAATATTTACCGGCAGTGTTTGTATTGGATTGCCGCTGATGGACGGCCTTATATGGGCAGGCACTAAATTACAAACGCTAGTGGCAGCCTGTCTATGAACTTAATTTAATATAAACTTACGGTTCACGCCGTGCTTTGTTTCCGCAGTAGCTGTACTTATGAATATGCTTGTATGCATCATTTGCTTCATAATGTTTTTCTGCCTTCTCAATTGTGAAATGGCGTTTTGTGCTCATCGCTGTTTGGAGTTCTTCCTTGTTCTCTACGTACTTACGTAGGAGGCGTGATGATGTCACATGAAACTCCGCCCCCCACGGCCATCTTCAACTCAACTCCATTACATTATATGGGGAAAAATAGGTTCCAGTTATGACCCTTACGCGTAGAATTTCGAAATGAAACCTGCCCAACTTTTGTAAGTAAGCTGTAAGGAATAAGCCTGCCAAATTTCAGCCTTCTACCTACACGGGAAGTTGGAGAATTAGTGATGAGTGAGTGAGTGAGTGAGGGCTTTGCCTTTTATTAGTATAGATATATATATATACACACACATACATACATACGTACATACATACATACATATATATAATTTGTGTGTGTGTATGTATGTATGTGTGTGTATATATGATGTAGATAGGTATGTATATATATATATGTGTGTATATGTAGATATGTATATAGATATGTAGATATGAAGATATGTATGTGTATATATATGTGTATATATATATGTATGTATGTATGTATGTATGTATGTATGTATGTGTGTGTGTGTGTATATATATGACAGCAGCTGTGAGAAAACACTAAAAAGGAGGCGTGTCAGACGTCGTGGTACATTTTCTGATGCAGCTACCGAAAACAACTTTGTGACGCTGCCGCCAAATACACAAAACAATTACTTTGACAATCATGTTATATTATTTTTAAAATGTTTCCTTTTCTTTTTCATAACTTCTTTAACACACTACTTCTCCGCTGCCAAGCGTGGGTATATATATATATATATATATATATATATATATATAGATATATATACATATATATATATATATAGATAGATAGATAGATAGATAGATAGATAGATAGATATGAGAACAACACTCATATCAATTACAAAACAGTTACATTAACAATCATGTTACGTTATTTTTAAAATTTTTCCTTTTCTTTTTCGTACCTTCTTTAACACACTACTTCTCCGCTGCGAAGCGCGGGTATTCTGCTAGTATATATATATATACACAGGGGGTCCTCGGGTTACGACACAGTTCCGTTCCTACAACAGTGATGAAACCCAAATTTTGGTCGAAAGACACCCTATTCCTAAGTCACTTACCTATCCTAACACATTTGCAAAATCATAATCTAAAACATAAAAACACAACTAAGCCACAGAAAAAGGAAAAGGACATAAATATACTGTACTGTACACTATACTGTAGGAACAGAAATAATTTGTGTAAAAAAATCTTTACCTTTACTCCTTCTCATGACTCAATTTTTTAAAGTTTTTATGGTAGTGAGCGTTGTATGTCGAAATGTTGTATGTCGAGATGTTGTAACCCGCGGACCCCCTGTATATATATTTATCTAATATATAATATAAATATATTTTTGTATATTTGTAAAATATATTGCAATATGCAAAAATGGGAATAATTGACCTATTTTACAATACATTTCATTACACTGTAAGTTTTACCCTTGAAGTATTTCATTACATATTGTAAATATATTCATCCTCCTCTGTGTTTGCCCAGTTCTATCACATTACAATATGGAAAATCCTTTTTTGGGTTTTTACGTAATGGGCTTAACATTATCTATACTAATAAAAGGCAAAGCCCTCACTGACTCACTGACTCATCACTAATTCTCCAACTTCCTGTGTAGGTAGAAGGCTGAAATTTGGCAGGCTCATTCCTTACAGCTTACTTACAAAAGTTACACGTAACGATCATAACGGTCGATAATGGTCGACAACGTCCGCCATGTTGAACTTTCTTATTTAAGGCCCCATCTTCACGAAATTTGGTAGGCGGCTTCCCTGCGCTAACCAAAACCGATGTACGTACTTTTTTCAGTGGTATGACGCCACTGTCGGCCGCCATATTGAACTTTTCAACAGTCTTTGTTACTTATGGGCCCATCTTCAAGAAATTTGGTACGCAGGTTCCCAACGCTAACTGAATCCTACTTGCGTACATATATACGTCCATAGCCTGTAGCTCGGTCACCATGTCAGGCGCCGTTGGGTCCCCCATCCCAACGCCTCCCACGTTGTTGGCTGCCTGCCTATATAAGGCCGTCCGTCATTTTAGTCTCTACATTCCCTTCCTTGCTTCACCACGGGATTTACGTCTCCCTGCTGATAACTGCAGCCTTTTTATTTAATCCACGGCTTCTCCGCTGTTTTATTGTTCACTTATTGCGATTATAGTTATTGTGTAGGTATTTTAGACTTACTTTACATTGTTCAGGTACCCTTTTCCTTTATCATTCCAACCGTACCCCCATTAACATGTCTATCGAGGTGATCACCATCGATCAAAGAACTGTCACTTACCGAGTGGTTTCCATGCCCGGAGATGGCACCTGCCTTTTTCATTCTCTGTGTTACATATTGACGGCCATATCAGGCTCACTCTTGATATCCGGAGGAACATTGTGTCTTATGTATTGAATGACTGGACAGGTTCAAGGTGTGGACTGATGACGGTACAGGAGATAATTAGACTACACAGGAGCACTAGAAGAGTGAAATGCTTAGGCCCTTCATCTATGGATCTGCATGTGAGTTGATGGCTGCTGCTGAATTGTTCGGTTGTCACTTTCAAGTGTACCGAAATGGCCAAATATTTTACACCTTTTGACAACCACCAATGCCTCTTAAACATCTTAGACTCACAGGTGACGATTTCAGTAGTGGACACTTTGATGTTTATGAATGTTTCAACTCTCAAAAGCTGGATGTGAAGTTATCGATGAAACCGGTTGTATGCTTACAACGCTTGACAGATGCTGAATGTCACTTCAACACAACAAGTCCTGCAAATACTGTCGTCATTGAAACAAACCATGAAACTCAAACCGATTATGACAGCGGCAATCCAAGCTGTGAGATTTGAAACAAGATTACTGTTCACATGGCCGACTGTACGTTACATGCTCAAGAGTAAGCTCAGCGCACAGCTTGGTCATATTACAACCAGAGGGCCGAACTCACAACATGGTATACAAAGAGATCCTTAACAAATAATTATTGGTATATTTTCCCTCAGTTTAAAAAGGTTTAATTTTCTTCTTAAAACTTTTAGGGCAGTACTTCACCGCTGCGAAGCGCGGGTATTTTGCTAGTATATATATAATAAACTGCTCAAAAAAATTAAAGGAACACTTTGAAAACACATCAGATCAAAATGGGAAAAAGAAATCCTCCTGGATATCTATACTGATATAGACTGGGTAATGTGTTAGGAACGAAAGGATGCCACATCGTTTGATGGAAATGAAAATGATCAACCTACAGAGCCCTGAATTCAAAGACGCCCCAAAAATCAGAGTGAAAAAATTATGTGGCAGGCTAGTCCATTTTGCCAAAATTGAATTGCAGCAACTCAAATTGTACGCAGCACTTTGTATGGCCCCTGTGTTCTTGTATACATGCCTGACAACATCGGTGCATGCTTCTAATGAGATGACAGATGGTGTTGTGGGGGATCTCCTCCCAGATCTGGACCAGGGCATCACTGAGCTCCTGGACAGTCTGAGGTGCAACCTGGTGGCATTAGATGGACCAAAACATAATGTCCCAGAGGTGTTCTATTGGATTTAGGTCAGGAAAGTGTGGTGGCCAGTCAATGGTATCAATTCCTTCATCCTCCAGGAACTGCCTGCATACTCTCACCACATGAGGCCAGGAATTGTCGTGCACCAGGAGCCACTGTACCAGCATAGGGTCTGACAATGGGTCCAAGGATTTCATCCTGATACCTAATGGCAGCCAAGGTGCCTTTGTCAAGCCTGTAGCGGTCTGTGTGACCCTCCATGGATATGCCTCCCCAGTCAATCATTAACCCACCACCAAACTGCTCATGCTGAATGATGTTACAGGCAGCATAATGTTCTCCATGGCTTCTCCAGACCCTTTCACTTCTGTCACGTGCTCAGGGTGAACCTGCTCTCATCTGTAAAAAGCACAGGGCACCAGTGGTGCATCTGCCAATTCTGGTATTCTATGGCGAATGCCAATCGAGCTGCATGCTGCTGGGCAGTGAGCTCAGGGCCCATTAGAGGACATGGGGCCCTTGGGTCACCCTCATGAAGTCTTTCTGGTTGTTTGGTCAGAGACATTCACACCAGTGGCCTGCTGGAGGTCATTTTGTAGGGCTCTGGCAGTGCTCATCCTGTTCCTCCTTGCCCAAAGGAGCAGATACTGGTCCTGCTGATGGGTTATGGACCTTCTATGGCCCTCTCCAGCTCTCCTAGAGTAACTGCTTGTCTCCTAGAATCTCCTCCATGCCCTTGAGACTGTGCAGGGAGACACAGCAAACCTTCTGGCAATGACACGTATTGATGTGCCATCCTGGAGAAGTTGGACTACCTGTGCAACCTCTGTAGGGTCCAGGTATCGCCTCATGCTACCAGTAGTGACACCGACTGTAGCCAAATGCAAAACTAGTGAAGAAACAGTCAGAAAAGATGAGGAGGGAAAAATGTCAGTGGCCTTCACCTGTTAAACCATTCCTGTTTTGGGGGTCATCTCATTGTTGCCCCTCTAGTGCATCTGTTGTTAATTTCATTAACACCACAGCAGCTGAAACTGATTAACAACCCCCTCTGCTACTTAACTGACCAGATTAATATCCCAGAAGTTTCATTGACTTGATGCTATACTCTGATTAAAAAGTGTTCCTTTAATTCTTTTGAGCAGTATATATATATATATATATATATAGTCACGCACACGCGAGTAGGAGACCGCGGACTATTTTAATACACCTGGGAAGACATTCGCCAGCAGGGAGTGGCGGAGTACTAACTTTCTTCCTGTGCTTTCTTTCAGAAAAAAAGACGCTCCGCCGCCATAAGCCGGCTTTGCCCGCAGTATGTTACTTCCGCACTTCCTCCGCCATCTTGTCCTGACCTCATTGATCCCAGCCTCCCTCACAGTTCCTTCCCAGCATTCCTCCACTTCCGGCTCCTCCCTCATAAAATGGCCGCTGACGCCATGTTTCGGCGTCGTGCATATGAACTGTTTAGTTTATATTTTTGACCTGCATTTTCTTTTTTTATTGTGGAGCATCTACAATATACGGGGCCGGAAAACCCCAAACCTTTATGTTGTGTCCTTCTCCATCTTTTACAATATATATATGTATATGTATATATATGTATGTATTAGAATGCAGCTAAAGGGCTGAGAAGAGGGTAATTTCATGCCAGACCATCCATTTGAAATTCCATCGGGGCCCATTCTCACCAGATCCAGTTACTCACTTCTGGTTCCTGTCCCAGCGACATTACTTCCCCCCATCTGTTTTGTCTGCTGAGTTAGTTCTGCCCTGAAATAAAACTTGTAAAGACCTGTTTTTCCGTTTTTGACATTTTTCAAGTATACGGGAAGGCTGCCCCAAATCTTTTTGTGGTATCAGTTTGTATCATGTCACTATATATACTGTACATCTCTCTATTATAATAGAAAATCTTGGGAAGAGACGAGACTAATCCTGCGACAAGATGTGACTTATTGAAGAGAATTTTGGAAGGAAGTCCGGCAAGACCAAGACTTTTACCATGAGATTCTTTCAAGTCACGCCCTACTTACAACTATTTTCAATCAAACCACAGTCATCAGGTGCATTGCAGCACTTAACCTGGACAGACACTAATCCATTAAAGGGCTTACTTATGAACACACAAACAAACACTTACAAAGATCTAGTTTAGAATCACACATTCATCTAAATATGGCAGCGAGAAGGGATTAAGTCAACCGAATTAAGGTGAATATTATCAGCAAATTGGTTAAATGTGTATTAATAGACTATGATGAAGCAATTGGTGGAGATGATGCAGAAGATTAAAACATCAACTTACAATATCATAAAGAATAACTACAAGCGGTAACACAGTCCGGTCTTCCACTGGCCAAATTACTGTTGACAGAAGGATGTATCGTAATGTTATTATGTAATTTAGGTCTGAGTGATGGGCAATGCAATAGGGCAAGATTAGTTGTAATGAAATTTAGTCAAACAATTCTGACATGTAATATTTTACCAGGCAACAAGAAATGTAATGTAGTACATCTTGTCAAAGCCCAGACCTCCATCCAGTGGAGAATCCATGGCATGACTTGAAGATGGCTGGACACCAACGCAACCCATTGAACCTGAAGTAGTGTGGCCTTGAGGAAATGGAGAAAGCGCCATACTGCCAGGTGTGCTAAGCTAACAGAAACCTTGAACAAGAGACTTGCCTCTGGAATTGCAGCCAAAGGGGGGCTCTAGAAAGTATTGACTTTAGGGGGGTGAATACTTACGCACACTCAAGATTTCTGATTTTTTTTTTTTCTGTCTTAATAATTACGTCACAATAAAAAATATTTTGCACGTTCAAAGTGGATAGCATTTTATGTAAATCCAATGGTGCTAAAACACCCCCCACCAAAATCCATTGGAATTTCAGCTGGTAATGTGACAAAACAGGACAAACAGCAAAGGGGGATGAACACTGCATTTCATTTTTGTAAGGACTGTCACACACATGCGCATGGGGGGGGGCAGCTAAAGGGCTCGAATGAGGGGGTGGCGGAGTCCACTAACTCTGGCTCTCTTTTCTCTGCAGACCAGTTACGGGCCCCGATGACATCACTTCCGGTTCTGATCCTGATGACCTCACTTCCTCTCCCCGACTTTAAGAACACTCCATTTTGTCTTTCCTAAATCAGTTCTGTCTTGGACTCAATTCTGAAAAGATTTTACGTCTTTGTTTTTGTTTTTTTTTTTGTTTAACCAGACTTATATCATACGGGGCGAGTACCCCAAACCTTATTTTGGTGGTGTTTGTCTCTTATTGCTTAAAGAATACAACTTTATCACTCAGTATGACTTCAAATAAAGGGGTTGGATTGTAATGTTGAAAAACTTAATGCAACAAATGGGAGCCGAAAAGAGAGAGTGTACGTAAAGAGAAATCGGAGGCCAGCACTCTGTCTTTATCTGCCGCTTCCATTTGCTGGCTGTGCTGTGCGGCTCCTCGTGGGACGGTTTGACAAAATAATGAAAAGCTTCTCAAAGTGGTTTCATTTCCCGGGTCTTAAGTGGACCTAGGCGGTGTATATTAAAACAAAAAAATAAATAAATGAAACAAGTACGACAACAAAGCGAGACGAGTCAAGGGGCGCCGTACCCAGTAATTGCCAATGATAAACTGTAATTGTTTGGCTTCCTCAGGAGTAACGAGGGTCCGTGGCTTGAAAGTAAGAAAATAAGAAAAAAAATCAATGCTTTCAGTAAAATACTGGAAATGGGAAAAGGCAGAGGCTGGAAGGAACACCTGACACCAGTGAGGGGGCTTTGTGTTTAATATTTGTTTGATTATTGTTATATAGAGAAGGGGGGAGTGAGACGTGTGTGTGTGACTGAGCGGGGAGGTGGTGCCAGGGTGGGGTGGTGTTATACTACATTTTTCTTTAATATTAATGCTCACTGGTATGGATTTATTCACATGTGCGTGTTAAATTTGGCACACAGGCTTTGCTAGCCAAGCATTGGATTAGATAGCCAAAGGCAACTGGAGGATTGTATAGTCAGCTTAAACACAGAATAGTGTATTTATGTCCTCTGTCAGTACAAAGTCTTATTTCCTTGTTGGGAGAATGAAAACTGGCATGTAAGCACTATGATATCTCTGTATTTCATGGAGGAGGAGTTCAGCCCTTTCCTGCCCTTGTTTGGAGACAGAAAGGACCAGCAAGTTGAAGAAGAACAGTATAAAAGGCTTGGACAACAGCCAGACCCTTTGGGGCACGTGTCGGCAAAAGTTCCGAAAAACCTCCCAGCGTGGGGACGAGAAATGGCAGCCTGTGTTGATCCAGATTCCCACCTGGATAAAGTCTGTCCATATGCCTCCCGTCTTCAACCGCGTTAACCGTCAGTAAATGTAAGCTAAAGTATATTTTTTCTCATGTGATTCTTGTACCGCCGTAATCACGATGGGAGGGATATCGCCTTTTCTGGTTGTGACGGACAGCCGGGTCCCATGTGATGCATACGTCCCGGGGGAGCCATCATGGACTTTGCAATACCTTCCCCGGGGCGCTTGGGGGCACTCTCCCTGGCAATGGATTCCTCCTCAATCTCCCCCGTGGCTCCATGGGACATGGAGTCCACCACAGCAGCCCAGTTGGGAGATGGGGTGGCCGCTAGGGGGTGCTGCAGAGATCCAGCCACCACACTGGGCGTTTATCAGCCCCACCCGGAGGTGCACTAAGACCAGCTGGTCAGGCACCTGGATCACTTCCGGGTGGGGTATAAAAGGGCCTGCCTCCCAGCAATCGAGGCCAGAATCGGGAGGAAGAGGACGAGGTTGCCTGGGAGGAGTGGTGGAGCAGGAAAGTGTGGGTTTGTGTTGGTTTCTTTGTGTGTTTGTGCTTTGGACTGTGTTGGGCCGGTGGGACACGGGGAAGACGTGTTCCCACGGCTGAAGAAAAAATAATAAATACCTGTGAGTGTGAACACGTGCCTCTGCGTATTCTGTGCCGGGTCGGGTGCTATATAGCGCCATGTTTAATTGGTATATTACTATACTGTTTAGTTACTTAATATGCCGCAATTTCAAAAGAACACATTTCCAAGAGAGCTAATGCCTCTTCAGGAAACAGATGGCAAGGAGCAGAGGGGGTGAAGGGAGACAGATTTAAATACTTGGGGTCAACAGTCCAAAGGTGAAGGTGAAGAAGAGAGGGCAGGCAGGGCGAGCCGGGGTGGAGAAGAACGGCAGGAGTGACTGGTGATAAAAGAGGACCTGCAAGAGTGAAAGGGAAGGCAATGAGACCACCTGTGTTGTATGGTTTATAGACGGTGGTACGGACAAGAAGGCAGGAGGCAGAGCTGAAGATGCTGCAATTCTCACTCAGAGTAACGAGGGCAGACAGGATTAGGAATGAGGACATCAGAGGGACAACACGGGTACGGCAGTCTGGTGACCAAGTGACAGAGGCCTGATTGAGATGGTCTGGGCACGTGCAGAGGAGACAGGAGGGGCACGTCGGGAAAAGAGTGTTAAGGATGGAACTGCCAGGCAAGGGCAACAGAAGATGTTCATGGATGTGATGAGGCCTGGGCACGTTGGGCAGTTGCCTGGGGAGCCCCACGAGCATAGGGGTCCACGTTTTTTTCTGATGTCTAATGGATGTTTCTGTTTTGCTATCCAAACAGGGGCCTATGGTGCTGTTAAGACGGCCCTGGGCGAGTGTTGTGGTGTGAAATTTTCCATACAAGTTGATAAATATTTTGTATGTCTTCATTTGTAACTTGGGCAAAGCAATGCCATATTAGTATTTCGTTCGTGAGAAGCATTCATGTTTAACCCTAGGACTAAGTCAGGATAGTGAATTTTACGACAGGGTCCAGGGAAAGTGCCTCAGACAAGTTTGGCAAGTGATTCTCTGCTGGACTCTCTCAATCAAACCCCCACAGGAAAGCCAGACTGCCCAGCTGGCAAGCTTCACCTTAACAAATGGTTTTGTGGGTGGCAGGTGTGAAGGTATTCTGTGCCCCCATTGGTCTGAAGTGTGGCTGTTTGGAATTGGCTTGTATCAGAAGCCTTTAAGTACCATGATGTCCTATTGGCTGTAGGGTTTGGACAGAGAGCCTATAAATTGGCTTGCTTTGTCTCTCACACACCGTCATCATGAAGGAGCAGCTCACCCTCCATGAACTGAAAAGGACAACACAATGGAGAGCACAGCTTGACAGCCATCTTGAGACAGGCATGTGGCCTGCCCTGAAGAAAGCTGACCAAACATGAGGACTCAACTGGAGACATTTAAAGTAACTAACAAGTCTGTGTGTCCCATGAAATTACACATCAGCATTTATCAGGTTGTATGGTTGCCAGTATTCACTTGTAGTTTGCATATTGCTATTATTTTATGAATATTATCAATAATGCATTATTTAAAGTGTAACTTAACTTCTGCTTGTCTTTTACTCCATGTAATTGCCCGAGTTTATAAATGTAGAAGGGAAGGTGGGGAGAAGTTATAAAGTACAATACCTTAGAAACAGTGGTGAGTCTTTGAGATCTGAGGTATTCTAACAAAGGCTACACAATAAAGAATACAGGAGAGTCATAGGGAGCTCCACCGAAACACAAAGTGAGGCAGGACATGAAGGCAGAAAATGGTGATAAAGACAGGGAGAGAATGGGGACGGATGATGCCCTGTGGTGACCCCTACATGGCAGCAGCCGAAAGAAGAAGAAGAAGAAGAAGAGGAAGACTATTATATGCACAGCATATTTGGTTAGTGTTATAATATTAATTTAATGTCACAATCTCTGTGCACACTGCTATACAGGCAGACCAAGTATGGTACACAGGGGCTCAGCATTTAGAATTGCCAACCAAGCATTGGATTAGATGGCCAAAGACTGCTGGAGGATTGTATAGCCAGCCTAAAAGGCAGAATAGTATCCTTCTGTCCTCTGTCAGCACAAAAATCTTCTTTCCTTGTTGGGAGAATGAGAACTGCAAGTGGGCATTGTGCTATTCCTGTATTTTTGGAGGTTAGTTGAACCTTTCCTGTCCTTGTTTGGAGACCAGAGAGTGCCAGCACCTGGATAAGACAATATATAAGGATGGACCTAATGCCAATACACTTTGAAGCTGTCGGGCGGAAGATTATGTCCTCCGTCCGGAAAACCCTTTCAGCGTGGTGACAGAAGATGGCAGACTGTGTAGATCAAGAGTCCCACCTTGATAAAGTCTGTCATAAGCTTCCCATCTGTAACCGCGTAAAAACCGTCAGTAAAATAAGCTAAAGTATATCTGTTGCTCTCATGTGATGTTTGTACCGCCGTAATCATGATGGGCGGGATATCGCCTTTTCTGTCATGTTTCTATATTTTTCGGGTACTCCTCTTAACGCGCACACGTACCGGTCCCGGGACATAACATTGTTTTAAAAACGTTACAGTAATGTGTGCATGCCCATCTGCCATGCATCTCGACACCCTACCCATCAAATGAAACTTCAAAGTCTCGTCTTACCGATGATATAAACCATTTTGACACACAACAACCACAGCACTGACACTAAAGCCTTTTTTTACAGAGAAGTACATACTTTTAAGAGTTGACTGTCCCTACCTTTGAAGACCCCCTGCAAGTCAAACATCAATATTTCCGAGCAGTATTGATCCCATTCTGTCCGTAAGGCTCCAGCGAATATAATCCAGTAAAACGATTTAGGTCCAAAACACACGATATATCCTCAAAGGGACAAAAACTCCAGAAAACGTTTCATAACTTGAGACCACCTACGTAATTTTTTTTCATTTATATTGCTCATATCAGACGTAATTTGTTTCTGTCGGCGATAACCATGCTACCGCATGAAACACGGAAGTGTTAGCTTCTGATCGACACCTAAGTTGGCCAATTACGACGGGTCTGGGGTTGACTGGCACCTCGTATAGCCAACGAGTGTCACAGACAGCTGAACGATGACGTACAACTCCAAACCCTGGTAGAATCTACCAGTTTGATTGGACACTGTGAGTGACACTCAAAACTTACAGCCAATGAGCAGCCGAGCATTTTGATATGTAACTTGCCATACTAACTTGTAAACAAAACGATCGGAGCTGCGCGAAGGTGGCATTTGTGCCAGTCTGCAGAGTTGGTGCGTGGTTGTTTATTGTGATTTCGGCAAGTTTTTTCGCATTTTAAATATGAATAAAAGTAGATAAACGTAAATAAACTCGATTAAATAATAGATGCATGTACGCGGCGTGAAAGTAATCAACCGGCCCAGGTGACGTCTAATGGCAGAGAGCGACATGTGCCACGCCCTTGTGCTTTCTGCTTGCTAGTGATTGCTGCCATCAAGTGGCACATGGAAAAACGCTGAGCTGTGTTGTAACAGTTTGTAAAAGAAATGTATATAGTTTGTGTGCATTTTATAAAAAAAAAAAGTAAAAAATAAAAAATATATATATATTTTTGGCCCATAAGACTTGTATTGACTATTTTTACACAGAAATGTGTATTTTTATTGTTTTTATTATTTTTATAACTAATAGAGTGACACTGTGTGTAGATATAGATTCCTTTAGGTGTAAGCTTTCAGTAGAGCCCTCATTGATATCTGTGGGTTGAAGCATTCAAAAGTTATTACACTTTTCCATACGTTCCAAAATGTGGATAATGGTCCCTCTAAAACCCCTGGACATGCCCACATAAAAACTGGTGTAAAAAATGTCATTTTTACAGGTATTCTTTTCAAATTTGAAACGTGAGTAGTCAACAAGTTATTCTGTTGGTACATAGTGTGTTTCTGTCCCCACCTACCTACTGCAGCTTTATTTTCCTTTATTATCATAAAAAAACTTAGACGAGAACAAAAAAATTCATTTTTTTTTGTGAGTTCTAATGTGCATAACTTTTGATCAGTCACACCTACAGTGATTCTGACTACTAAGGGTGAAACTAGAGAATGTTACCTTTACAAAGAGACCAAACATGTGTTTATACTCCAGATAGTTCAATAACAGCAATGATTCTAATTTGGAGAGGTCGAATTACAAGTGATTTAGCAAAAATGACCCCACTTGATAAGGGGTTTTAACATGCCGCAATTTCAAAAGAACATATTTCCGAAGTGCTAATGCCTCCTAAGGAAACAGTTAGAGGGGGGTCAATCAATGCTAAAAGGGAATTCCAAATGGAGAACAGGACACCGACTCCAGAGTGCATTCACAGGAACTGTGGGAGACCCTGTGGTTTTTTTAGGGCATGCCCACCTCTCGGGGGACCACCCGCAAAACACATGGAAAATAACAATTGGCAGCTTACATACGTAGAGAAAATTAAAAATTAAAGATTGATGCACGTTATCAATATAGTCAGCAGCCATCTTACCTGCACTTCAGAAGAGGTCACCCACCTGAAGCTAAGCACATTCAGGCCCGGCCAGTACTTAGATGGGAGACCATCTGGGAAAAGCTGTGTTGGTGAGGCCAGAAGGGGGCGCCAACCCTGTAGTCTGAATGCGTAGTGCAGTGAATGGGACACCCTGCTGTAAAAATGGTAGCATCCTTCAGATGAGATATTAAACCAAAGTTCTGACTCTCTGTAGTCATTAAAGATCCCTGGGCATTTTACATAAAGAGTAGGGGGTATCCCGATGTCCAGGCTAAATTGCTCACCACAGCCTGGTCATTCTGGCCCTCTAATCATCCCCGGCCTCTAACTGGCTGATTATCTCTCACCCCTTCATCATGTGGTGAGTGTACTGCCGCAATAATGACTGCCATCACATCATCCAGGTGGGTGCTACACATTGGTGGTGGTTGAAGTAGCCTCCCACTCTCTATGAAGCGAGAAAAAACACTATATAAATGTAATGAATTACTTCTTTATTACTATTGAACTAAATAACCATGAATGAACCAAAGAGAGATAAAACATAAATTTGAACCCCAGCCAGGAGATGAGCACCGGCTGAAACATTACATCCTCTTCCTCAGCTGTCCTCTAAGACTGCTTCTCAAATGCGGCTCAGGTGGCCTTTTCTCTGCCTCATCCACTGCCTGCGCATTCAGATCTCCGGCTCCGCCACACGCTTGTCCTTTTGTGGTCGGAGACAACTTCATTTGTGCTCATCTTCCCAAACTCCGTGAGCCAATTGTTCTCAAGGCTTCCTGGCAGCCATGAACCTGTCCCATTGGATTTAAGCAGAGGAGTGGGCCTTGTGAAATAATCAGTCTCGAAAAGGTTTGGGGCAACCACCCGAATATTATCCCCGGCTGCAAAAGGGTATTAAAAGTCACACTGAAGTGTATTGTTTGGAGTCCGAGATTGAACTGAGGTATACTGACGTTGTCCGGTCGTTTAAAGCAGGGAATGGAAAGTGATGTCATCGAAGGCCGGAACTGGAAGTAAGATTACTGTTGGGGCCGGAACTGAAAGTGACATCATCTTTTTTTGTGTAACTGAAAAATGACGTCCTTCTTGTGTCCTGATCTGGAAGTAGTGTTGTTAGGGTTGCCTCAGGCAGGATTTCCTGTATTTGGTCTGCAGAAACAACAGAGGAAGGTGCACCCCGCCACCTCCTTGCCTGGGGTGGAATTGCCTTCCTTTGGTCCATTCAGCTTCTTCCTATATGTGACCGCCTGTTATCTACGGCTCTTTAAGTGCTTTATCATCTCTCTCTCACACACTCACACTGTCCTCTCTGGCTAATCTGATTGTGTCTCATTCCCAGGTCTATGTGGTCCCATCAGAACAATCATCACAAACACTCCACTGCTCAATCTTCAAGCCCCAAGGCAGAACTGCAGCTGGACAGGGGCAGACACCTGAGCACAGGTAAGATGAGAGCACTACAGGGCCTAAAGAAGTACCAGAGAGAGAAAGAAAGGTTGGGAGCCTGTACACCCATCACACAACGAACCACCTCAGGATCCCAAATTAAGACCTGAGTGCAGCCGTGCAATTGTTGAGAAAAGCCTTGGGAAAGATCCTGGCCTGTATCAGCTCACAGAGTTGGGGAAGATAAGCACCAATGATGTTGTCCCCAACCACAAAAGGAGCCGTGTGTGGTGGGGCCGGCAAAGTGAATGTGCAGGCAGTGGATGTGGATTAGCACCAAACGAATTAGAATGGAATCCTGTGAGGTTTTTTTACAGTGGCTGGAGTGCCAGTCATGCCACCAAACCCCAAGTTTTCCCTGCAAGTTGGAGGACCACCCAGGTCTACATGGTCCCATCAGAACTTCCATCCATCATCCGAACCACTACATCTTAACTACAGGGCCACAGGAGCCAATCCCAGCCAATACAGGAAAGAAACCCCAGGCAGGGTGCCAGCCCACCGCAGAGCACGCACACACACCAAGCACATACTAGGGACAATGAGCTCAAGTGTGTGTAGAAGGAACTCTGAGTCCAGCTCAGGGCGGCGAAAGAGCAGTACAGGAGAAAGCTGGAGCAGAAGTTGCAGAACAACAGCATAAAGGAAGTGTGGGATGGGATGAAGATTATCACTGGCTGCAGCTCGAAGCGGAGTGCCGCCATCGAGACAGACGTGGAGAGAGCAAACCAAATGAACAACTTCTTTAATAGGTTTGATCACAGTAAACAACTCTCACCTCGGAGTACTGCATCCTCCAACCATCCTTCTGCTGATACCAGCATAGGTGAGACATCCCCACCCACAATTACAGCAGCCCAGGTGAGCAGAGAGCTGAAAAGACTTTGTGCCAGCAAAGCAACGGGTCCAGATGGTGTATCGGCACGATTGCTGAAGGCCTGTGCGTTGGAACTGGGGAGTCCTCTACAGCTCATCTTCAACCTGAGCCTGGAACAGGGGAGAGTCCAGAGGCTTTGGAAAACATCTTGTATCACTCCTGTCCCAAAGGTATCACGTCCTAGTGAACTGAATGCCTGTTGCTCTGACGTCACATCTGATGAAGACCATGGAGTGGCTGCTGCTTCACCACCTGAGGCCACAGGTCCGCCACGCCCTCGACCCTCTGCAGTTCGCATACCAGGAGAAGGTGGGAGCGGAGGATGCCATCATCTATATGCTTCACCAATCCCTCTCCCACATGGACAGAGGCAGTGGTGCTGTAAGAATTATGTTTCTGGACTTTTCTAGCGCCTTCAACACCATCCAACCTCTGCTCCTTAGAGACAAGCTGACTGAGATGGAAGTAGACTCACAGCTGGTGGCATGGATCATGGACTATCTTACAGACAGACCTCAGTATGTGCGTCTTGGGAACTGCAGGTCTGACATTGTGTGCAGCAATACAGGGGACTGTACTTTCTCCGGTCCTGTTCAATCTATATACATCGGACTTCCAATACAACTCTGAGTCCTGTCATGTGCAAAAGTTCGCTGATGACACTGCTATTGTGGGCTGCATCAGGTGTGGGCAGGAGGAGGAGTACAGGAAGCTAATCAAAGACTTTGTTAAATGGTGCGACTCAAACCACTTACACTTTAACACCAGCAAGACCAAGGAGCTGGTGGTGGATTTTAGGAGGCCCAGACCTCTCATGGACCCCGTGATCATCAGAGGTGACTGTGTGCAGAGGGTGCAGACCTTTAAATATCTGGGATTGCAGCTGGATGACAAATTGGACTGGACTGCCAATACTGATGCTCTATGTAGGAAAGGTCAGAGCAGACTGTACTTTCTGCGAAGGTTGGCATCCTTTAACATCGGCAGTAAGATGCTGCAGATGTTCTACCAGACGGTTGTGGCGAGTGCCCTCTTCTACGCGGTGGTGTGCTGGGGTGGCAGCATAAAGATGAAAGACGCCTCACGCCTGGACAAACTTGTTAAGAAGGCAGGCTCTATTGTAGGATTAAAGTTGGACAGTTTAACATCTGTGGCAGAGCGACGGGCACTAAGCAAACTCCTGTCAATCATGAAGAATCCACTGCATCCACTTAACAGTGTCATCTCCAGGCAGAGGAGTAGCTTCAGTGACAGACTGAGGAGATCGTTTCTCCCCCACACTATGCGACTCTTCAATTCCACCCGGGGGAGTAAATGCTAACATTAATTTTATTTAAATTTTTTTCTATTTATTACTATTTAATTTAATATTGTTTCTTTGTATCAGTATACTGCTGCTGGATTATGTGAATTTCCCCTTAGGATTAATAAAGTATCTATCTATTTAGTATCGCCAGTGCACCTAACCTGCATATCTTTGGACTGTGGGAGGAAACCCATGCAGGCACGGGGAGAACATGCAAACTCCACGCAGGGAGGACCCGGGAAGCGAACCCGGGTCTCCTAACTGTGAGGCAGCAGCGCTACCCACTGCGCCACCATGCCTCCTCCCATCAGAACTTTCATGGCAAAATTGGTACTGCTTAGTCTTCAAGCCCCAAGGCAGAACTGAAAATATGCGGCCAGACAGAAGCAGATGATGAGACCACCACAGGGCCTAAAGGAGTACCAGAGAGAGAGAGAGAGAGGTTGGGAGCCTGTACTGACACAGAGGTGATGCCTCACCCACCACACGGCAAACCGCCTCAGGATCCCAAATTGGGTGAGAAAAGCCTTGGGAAAGATCTTGGCCTGGATTGTCTCACAGAGTTGGGGAAGATACTGTAAGTGCAAGTGGTGTCTCCGACCACAAAAGGAGCCGGTGATGTGAATGTGCAGGCAGTGGATGTAGTTAGCACCAAACTAATTAGAATGGAATGGAACCCTGTGAGGTTTTGTTTTACACTGGCTGGAGTGCCAGTCCTGCCACCAAACCCCAAGTTTTCCCTGCAAGATGGAGGACCGCCCAGGTCTACGTGGTCCCATCAGAACTTTCATGTGAAAATCACCACTGCTTAGTCTTCAAGCCTCAAGGCCGAACTGAAAATATGCGGCCAGACAGAAGCAGATGATGGGACCACTGCAGGGCCTAAAGAAGTGCCAGACAAAAGGAACATTTCACAGACTCCATAAATAAATATTTTTCTACATGAGAAATCGCATTGAGTATATCATGGAAAATTGAAAGAATTGGATTATGGCGGCTAAACTGAGTTCTTTAGAAATATTTCAACAAAACGTTAAATTATTGGGGCAAGTTTACTACTTACCATATTTTTCGCTCCTTAAGATGCACCTGACCATTAGACGCCCGTAGGTACGTAGGTACAGGGTCACGGGGGTCTGCTGTAGCCAATCCCAGCCAACACAGGGCACAAGGCAGGAAACAAACCCCAGGCAGGGTGCCAGCCCACCACAGGAGGTGTACTAATATACTTAATAAAATATAGCAGAATAATATTTCAACCTTGTAAAGTGGTATTAAGAACCTTCATCACTGTCATTAACAAATTAGGAGAGACTTTAACTCTTTCAGGGCTGATGTCGACTTTTGTCAAAATTCAGGGGTAGAGGACGGTAATCAGCTGTAAACTGCAACAAAACTCGTCCTTACATTTTAGTTTTAGTTTGAGTTGCGTAGCTTTGCTGATTTAACCTCAAATACCTACGCGTGCAAGAGTAGCGAAGAGTAAACAACTTCTAAAATGGCACTGACATCTGCCGAGAGACCAAAGCGATTATGCAAAGCAAAATGCTCCATGGATGTTTCACATAATTTTGTTGAATACGACTCTGACTTGTCGAACTCCAACCTGGAGATGGATATCAAAAACGACAGTGAAGTACCAGCATCGTCTGATTGTGGTGCTGAACACTTTCGTGTAGCTGATGCGCCAACTGCAGCATTCCCCTTAGAGGACCACCACTTATGATGACAAGAGGTGCAAACCATATTGCATCACACTGTGACTGCCACCACCACCCACCTGCTGTTGCGAAGACAACCAGACAGCCAGCCCACCGTGCATTCCTACTGACCATCGAGGTGTCCCTGCGCAGCGACTGCCACCAGAGACGCCAAACCTGCGCCAACAGCAGCCACAGCACATAGCAACAGATGTTTTATGTCGATTTATGTCTGAAACCATTGCTTTGGGTGCTTTTCCGAAAACTGAGTTTTTTGGAAAGAATATTCAGCCCTCAAAGAGTTAAGTTTTAAGCACTCTTCTAGTTTTCTGGAAACCCCAAGAACTCCTCATCGCCACTGTCAGAATTTATGAAGCTCAGTTGCTCACAATCACTTTGCAGCAGCAGGTACCTATCATCACGTGGCACCAGTGGACAAAGCACGTTTGGACCAAAGCTCCCTGTAGTTATAGCGCCAGTCCAGTCCCATCTCTATTTGTAATGCCACAAAGCCCTTCATCTCGTCTTTTGTTGTGGGTTTCCATTTTGAAAAACGAGAATACGGTGCAAGCGCATACCTGTTTGTCTTGTTCGACAGCAGCTGAAAGGCAGCCTCAGGAAAGAACAGCCTGCAGTAGTCCAGCGGCTGGTAATCTGTCGAGTCCAACAGCAAGCCATGCTGTCTTGTGAAGTCCGGTAGCCAGTTTGGCTTCCACGGATCAATGTCTGGGTATTCCACCCACATGAACATTGCTGTAGGTACGTCAGCTGCGCGAATGCGTTCAGTTGGGGCGCCATTGGCTGGGGTCCGATCTGCTGATGCCAGTTCCTCACTCTCTTGCTCGATCTCATGACCACTCTCAACAAAATCAGAATCTGAAAAATCAGAGTCTGACTGCTGAGTGTCTTGTTTTCTGCACTCGCTTCGCTCCCTTGTGAGATGTCGATGCCATCTTGCCTTAGTTTACATTTGTTTACATTTCGTAACCCATGCACATGCAAGGATTAGGTGCCCAGTCAACGAGTCCAACATTCCTCCGAGCAGAGAGGGAATGCCTGCAACATAACGGTGAGTTTTGTCACCATTAACAGCTGCTTGTCACCCTCTACCCTTTGGATGTCGACTTTTGTCAGGTAATACACATCAGGGTGTGTAACGCAATATTAGCTCGATGGAGCGAAAAACACGGTGCTTCATTTTTTTTTTTTGCACAACAGCACCACCTGCTGGGGATTGAGAGGTCAGTGTTACACCTGCCCTTCATAATGGAACACACCCCCCCTTTGTCTTTTTCTTTCTTTCTCCCCTTCACTGCATCAATTGGCTCTGCCCCTTCTGAGAGCCCCATGAGCAGCTTTTTTCACAGCCCACCAACTGGCACAGCAGCACAGGTAATGCAGATACCCCAGTGCCCCCCGACCACATCAAATTCAGAATGTGAATTGAGAGAATGCTCTTCTTTTCCACCTTTAGAGTTCTCAACTAATCGATTGTTGATTGATTGATTGCAAAACCGCAGAACTTTTTTTTTATGATCTAACTTTACATACTCGTGCAGCTCTGAGCCTGAAATGAAATAAGCCTGTGATTAGTCATCCCTGCCATTGCTGCGCCATCTAGTCTGGCAGGCAGCCAGTGCCACAGACACTGAGGATGTAAGACCCCACATGTCTATTTATGCCCAGAGGGTACTGGGCGGTCTCATGGTCTGGAATCCCTACAGATTTTATTTTTTTCTCCAGTCGTCTGGAGTTTTTTTGTTTTTTCTGTCTCCCCTGGCCATTGGACCTACTCTTATTCTATGTTAATTAATGCTGATTTATTTTGTTTTCTTATTGTGTCTTTTATTTTTCTATTCTTTATTATGTAAAGCACTTTGAGCTACTGTTTGTATGAAAATGTGCTATAGAAATAAATGTTGTTGTTGTTGTACAGTGGTGGGACATGTCCAGTGTGACAGAGTGATTGATAGCCCCCAGTGGTCAGCGGTGGGATGAAGGAGGAAACAATCAGGTCTGGCAGAGAGGAGTAGTAATGAGGAAAGGGCGTCAGGAGGTGAAGGATGCCACACGCTGGGATGGCACTCAAATGAAATTAAGAATCTCCTACAAGTAATTCTTAGTGGAGCAGAACACCACGGCATGTCTCTCTCGGTGATATGTTTGCCTTAATTATTATTAATTCTATAGTTAATTGATCACATTAGATGATCCTAACCTTATGTTTTATATATTTCATAGTTAAACATCCACACATCCATTTTCTAACCCGCTGAATCCGAACACAGGGTCACGGGGGTCTGCTGGAGCCAATCCCAACCAACACAGGGCACAAGGCAGGAACCAATCCTGGGCAGGGTGCCAACTCACCGTAGATAGTTAAACAGAATGTAAAAAATATATTTGGTGATATTTAGCCTTATTTTTAATTACTTCATAATTTATTTTTCATATTGGATGACCTTAACCTTATATTTTACATAATATATTTTATAGCAAACAGAAAACCAAAAATATTACATTGGGAGCTTTTTAACCTTATTTTTAATGACTTTATAATTTTTTTTTTTTTGCATTATCTGACCTTTAGTTCAACACTTCAGTCATTTTCTCACACATTTGCTGATAAGCTGGAGATCCTTGGCCCATCTTTGCTCCTCAAAGACTCACAGATACCAAATAAGGATTACAGTCACCTGTTTGAAATCACATAATTGTGGAATAATTAAACCTCATTCACCTCATTGTCCAAATTTACACCCCGTCCTACCGTTATCTATCTATCTATCTATCTATTATATAGTGCCTTTCATATCTATTATATAGTGCCTTTCATATCTATCATATAGTGACTTTCCTATCTATCTATCTATCTATCATATACTGCCTTTCACTCTATCAATCTATCAGGTGTGTTGATGACACCACAATACTCAAAATTAACACCAATCACAGATTTCTCTCTCTTCCCACAATTTTCTCTCTCACCACCGCACAGCCCTCCTCCAGCTCTGACTCGCCTGGATAAGGAAGTTCGGCCCCTTTTATTACAAACCCAGGAGTACTTCTGCGATTTCCTGATGGAAGCACTTCCGGGTCACATGGAAGCCCATTATAACAGGGATATAGTCTCCTTGCAGCGACACCTCGCAACACCCATTGACCCCAGCAGGGCTGTTATGCCAGACTACATCTCCTGGCATGCCCTGCTGGCTTCCCATTGGGGACCGATATCTGAGGCTGCTGCCATCTAGCATGGAAGGTAGGAAAAGGCCACCAGCAACATCTCCATTCTTCAGTTGGACTTTCTGTGCACCCCTTCTGGTCCTTTTTTACGGGTTTGAGCCAGTTCTTCACCACTTCTACTACGAACCTCCCTGTCTGGGTAAGGAACCATCTTCTCTTCTGGCCGGGATGCCCATCCAGCCCATGTGGCATCTACGCTATCTATCTATCTTCTATATACTGCCTTTCTATCTATCAATCTGTCTATCTATCTATTATATACTGCCTTTCTATCTATCAATCTGTCTATCTATCTATTATATAGTGCTTTTCTATCTATCTATCTATCTATCGTGAACGCTGGCCCCAGCACAGACAGACGGACGACATATTTTGCTCCACACACTTTTATTTACAATATATATATAATATACAAAGTCACGTGCACTCACGAAACCCCAGTGTCTCTCGCACTGAATCCCCCAAAAGTCCAGGGCCCACAGTCTCTGTGCCTTTGTCCTGGCCGCCTCCTGTCCTCTCTCCAGCTCTGTCCACTTCCACCCGACATCCACCAAATGACTGGAGGGAGGCGGCCCCTTAAATAATGCCCCTGATGAGCCCCAGGTGTTTCCGGCCTCTTCTCTTTAGCCACGCCCCAGCGTGGCGGAAGTGTCGGCTACTTTCCTGGCGGCTCTCCGGGCGCCACCCAAAGTCTTCCCCCCGGCACTTCCTGGTGTGGCGGAAGTGCCGGGCTCCGGGATAATTAGGCACCGGGGCGCCGCCTGGCGGTGGCCACGGGTCCCTACAGGGCTGGGCTTCCAAGCCCTGTACCCGAGGCCTCCTGCCTAACCAGGACGGACGCCCCCACTCAGTCTGGAGGAGGCACACGCCCTCCTCCGGTCTTCCAAGGCGTCCCGACCGGGCTCCATCCCCGGCCAAAGACCACACAGGGTAAACCGGCATCGGGGCGCCGCCCGGCGGTGTCCACGGGTCCCTACAGGGCTGGGCTTCCAAGCCCTGTACCCGTGGTCCCCTACACAACCAAGACGGACGCCCCCTCGCGGTCTGGAGGAGGCACAAGCCCTCCTCTCCTCCTCCACACTATCTATCTATTGTGAAAAGGCGTTATATGGGCACTGACCCGACACAGACTGACACCGTAAGGCACACGTAAAATAAAAAAACTTTTTATTTTCTTCACCTGTATGGCACGTCTTCCCCATGTCCCACAGGCACAACACAGTCCCAAAAGACACACCAAACAAAACACCACCACAAATACACTCTTCCTTTCCTCCACTCCTCTCAGCAGCTTCGTCTTCCTCTTCCTGACTCTTATATGGGTTGTTTTTTCCGGTATGTCCAACCAGGAGGAGACTGCGGGGCAGACCAAGAACAACGTGGAGAGATTACATCTCTCACCTGGCCTGGGAACATCTCAGTATCCCCCCTGGAGGAGTTGGAGGAGATGACAGGGAAACAGGACATCTGGGTATTGTCACACACACATGCATGGGAGGCAGCTAAAGGGCCTGAATAAGAGTCATTCCCCACCAGACCAGGGTGTGGCGGAGTACACCGACTCTTTATCTCACTTCTCTGCAGACCAGTTATTGGAAATTCCATCTTAAGCCTGATGACGTCACTTTCTGGTTTCCAGCCCTGAAGATGCCACTTCCGTTTCCAGCCTGCTTGATGACGTAACTTTCAAGTTCCAGCCCTGACGATGAGACTTCAGGTTTCCAGGCTATCGATTACATCACTTCCGGTTCCGGCCCCATTGATGACATTACTTCCTGGTGCCAGCCTTGATGATGCCACTTCTGTTTCCGCACCATCAATGATGTCACTTCTGGTTTATAGCCCTGAAGACACCACTTCTGGTTCCAGCCTCATTGATGATGTCACTTTCCGGTGCCAGCCCTGATGACACCAGTTCCAGTTTCCGGTCAATTGATGATGTCGCTTCCAGTCCAGGCCCTGATGATACCACTCCCAGTTCTGCCACCATTGATGACTTCACTTTTTCCGGCGCCAGCCCTGAAAACACCACTTCCGGTTCTGCCCCACTGAAGACACCACTTCTGGTTCCGACCTCATTGATGACGTCACTTTCCTGTGCCGGTCCTGATGACGCCACTTCCAGTTCCGCCCCATCAATGATGATACTTCTGTTTCTGGCCCAATTGATGACGTCACGTTCAGGCGCCTGCCCTGATGACACCCACCACTTCCGTTTTCCGCCCCATCGATGACATCACTTACGGTCCTGGATGACGCCACTTCTGGTTCTGGTCCCATCGATGACGTCACTTCCTCTGTTTGGCTTTAAAACCGCCATCTTGACATTCTCAAATCACTTCTGTTGTGGACTCTAACCTGCACTACAGTTATTAACCTTTCTGTGTCTTTTTGTCAAGTTTATGACTCAGACTGCTGCCCCTGCCACCCGGACCTGAATAAGTGTCAGAAAATGGATGGACTTTAATATCTAAAGGGTATCTGTACATGGATTAATAACATAATCTCCTCTTCAAGTCTGCTTGGTCATTTTTTCCTCACACTGCTGTCACATTCCAGTTTTCAGATGCAGGTACAGGTGACATGACAGCCCAACTTGGTGTCTTTCTGAGATGATTTCAGCATTTTCGACAAAAGTCACCTCTAGTCATGGAGCACAGCACACGGCCTAATGCAACGAAACAGAAATGTGGGGCTGACAACCCTCATGTGTGGAAAAACAGGGAGTCGGGAGGCCCAATTAAGCAAGCAGATCAATTAGTGATGCTGCACAAGAGGCAAAAAAAAATACGAGTACACCTGGAATGAAATTCAGCAGACAGCGCGGCCCACCAGGAGTTCACTTTGACAGGAGCTCCCATCAACCCACCTGCTGAGTTCAGAAATCGAGAAAAAATAAATAAATAAATTATCCAAATCTGGAAAAAGGGGAAGGTCGAATCTGATGGAACTGCATGGATGCCGAGAACTCCAGGTTGAGGATGTTAGGGTGGTCCGAGATGTTCTTCTCCTTTCTGATCCTCGGCTGCCAGTGAAGTGAGAATGTGGCTCCCTCTTGTGTCTGAAGTGAGCGTTACCATGGTTACTGAACGGGCTGCCAAATCCAGCTGGCTCTAACCATGGTAACGGCGTTCTCTAACTCGGCGAAACGTTTGCAAGTGGGACGAGTTCCAGAAACAACGTGATGCAGCAAAGAGTCGCCATGAAGCGTAGGTTTCAGTTCTTTGAGCATTTGATTTCCTTTCTTTCGCCGACTGATTGATTGTTAATCCTCCGGACAAGATGACCGTTTTTTTAAGACATTTTCAAAGATGATGCTTTGCTCATTTCAAGTAGCAGAGCCCTGAGGGGGAGTCTGGTGTCAGACGCAACTGGCAAGCACCGGATGGGGGCTCTCCAAGCAGGTGAAAATTAGGGTTACGGGTGCCACCATTAAACATTTATTATAGGATTTATCGAATTAATTTATTGTACTGTTTACTGTAGTTGAGGATATTAGTGACATGAATCATCTCCTTTTCACGTGTCTGTTGATATTATTGCACTGTTAGAAGAATTTACCCCCATTGTTATATAGCATTGAATCAGGGACAGGTGGCACCTGCTCAGCTCAAGGGCATTAAGCATGGAGGCTGGTGGAGGTGGCACATGATATGACTGGCACCAGGCTGCCTTCTACTCCGGGCGCACACAACACTAACTGATGTAAAAATTAAAATAGCTCAGCCGTTCCTCGGTGACCACTGGTCTCGCTCCTCCAGTCAGGACCCTTAGCATTCGCACCAGTAAGTTTTGTCCTGTTGGAGAACAGATGGACGACGACTCGCTTATATTAACCTCACTTTGGATAAAAGTGAAAAGTGAACGGGCATAAACTAGCTGTACCTAGGGTTACCAGACATGTCCCATATTTGATCCTTTTGTCCCCTGTCTCATACTGACCTTTCAGGGACACCCAAATGTCCCGTATTTAGTTCATTTTCAAATTTCATAATAAAAATATATTTTTACTACCTTCTTACGGTACTTACTTTATAAGTAATTACACTTTCTTTTCTCAGATTCTCTTGATGGAAATAGCCCAAATGTAACGAGGAAACTCGTGTTTGCTGCCTGTTTGTAACTTATGGTTGGCTGAGGACGGCGACACTCTTACCGTTTTGCTCTCCAGCCGCGCTGCTGTGCAGTTCTGGATCAGCATTGCAACCTACAGTGACTGCCAACAAAGAGCATTGTTACTACTCGCCGCGGCCCACTTATTGTCTAACTGCCTGTATTAAATAATAACACTGCACAACAAAGTGTTTGCTTCTTGAACACTGTTGGGTGTTTCGTATAGATTTTTGGGTGCTGATCACGTATATCGCATCAAAATTTACCCATCACGTACTGTTTCAGTTTTGTCATGATTTTTTCTTATATTTGTATCCAAATATTTTTGCTCTCGTAAATGACTTATCAACAATGGTTTGTGCAGCCGGTGGAGCATTGGGTAGCACTTCTGCCTTGTAGTTAGGAGACCCGGGTTCTCTTCCCGGGTCCTCCCTGTGTGGAATATGCATGTTCTCCCCGTGTCTGCGTGGGTTTCCTCTGGGTACTCCGGTTTCCTCCCACAGTCTGGAAAAGGTGCATTGGCGATTCTAATTTGTCCCTAGTGTGTGTGTGTGTGTGTGCCCTGCAGTTGGCTGGCACCCTGCCCAGGGTTTGTTTCCTGCCTTGTGCCCTGTGCTGGCTGGGATTGGCTCCAGAAGACCCCTGTGACCCTGTAGTTAGGATATAGCGGGTTGGATAATGGATGGGTTTGTGCAGCCTATTCATGTCCAGTCATGGAATCCTGCCAGGTTGGAAGCTGTTCTGTGGAAGTTGATATCCTGGGCAGGTGTGAACGAGCTTGACGCTGTCTCAGCACACTATAAAGGTGCCTTGCATACACCGATCCAGCTCATTTGGTTAATATACAGTAGATAGTCAGTGTGTATGTAGAATAGTAGTATAGTAAAGTATACAGTAGTCTCAGTAGCAGTATAACAGTAAGTAAGCTTGATGCTATAGACGGTTTGGTGTCAGGCGAGATGTCTCGTCAATGTCGTAACGACCGCGATACATTCTGCTATATCTGTGGCGAATATACACTTGCGCCTCAGAGACGTTGGATGACTGCTCTTGTGAGGACAGTTTATCATCTATATTTCGGCTGGTGATGAAGACAAGGAATGGGCACCTGACATTTGCTGCGCGACATGTTCTGAGAGCCTGGCTCAGAGGCATTCGAAAGACGATGCCGTTTGCCATCCCGATGATACGGCGAGAACAGAATGACCATGTGACGGACAGTTACTTCTGCTTGACTAATGTGTCTGGTTTCTCTGCCAAAAGCAAGAAGCCAATTGAATATCCTAATCTGCCTTCAGCAATGAGACCCGTGCCACATGACGACAGTCTTCCAATTCCAAAACCACCTGAGGATTGGACCTTAGACGAACCAGATGAAGAAACTGCAATGCAGGGTACTGACAGTGACACTGACCCGGGTTTTGAACCCGAATTGAACGATTTGGTCAGAGATTTGGGTCTGTCAAAAGTAAATACCGAGCTGCTGGGTTCGAGACTGCAGGAATGGTGTTTGCTGTCACCAGGTACGGACATTTCTGTGTTTCAAGGCCGACATCATAATAATAATAATAATACATTTTATTTATACAAGGCGCCTTTCAGAGAACTCAAGGACACCGAACAAACAATAAATAAATAAATACAAAACACAATTATAAACAACTTAAAACATCAAAAAATCTAAAAATTAAAACCAAACAAAACCACTATAATTAGGAGGAAGAAGTAAAAGCCATTTTAAACAAATGTGTTTTAAGTTTACATTTGAAAGATGAGTATGATTTGATATTTCGGAGATCCGCAGGTAATGAGTTCCAGTGCTTGGGAGCAGAACGGCTGAAAGCTCCGCTCCCCAAGGTGGTTAGACGGGTGGGAGGAACGGTCAGATGGGTGGAGGAAGAGGATCTAAGGTTACGGGATGGGATGGCAACATGTAGAAGGTCAGACAGATATGGAGGTGCGAGGTTATGGATGGCCTTAAATGTTAGTAGCAGAATCTTAAAATCAATACGAAACTTGATGGGGAGCCAATGAAGCTGCTGCAAGACCGGAGTAATATGGTGAAAAGATGGGATTCCAGTGATGATACGTGCTGCAGAATTCTGGACTAACTGAAGCTTGTGAAGAGATTTATTAGGGAGACCAAAGAGGAGTGAATTGCTGTAGTCCAGCCGAGAAGTGACAAGACTATGAACAAGAATGGCAGTAGTATGAGGAGTGAGGGTGGGACAAATGCGATTAATATTACGTAAGTGGAAGTAAGCAGACCGGGTGATGTTATTAATGTGACATTGGAAAGATAGAGTACTGTCGAGGATGACACCCAGACTCTTGACCTGAGATGATGGGGAAACAACAGAGTTATCAATAATGAAAGAAAGATTCTTGGTTTTGGATAATGATGATTTTGAACCAATGAGGAGAACCTCAGTTTTGTCACTGTTTAATTTAAGAAAATTTGAAGAGAACCAGGATTTAATTTCAGAAATGCAGTCAATAAGTGAGGGTGGTGGAAAAGAGGAGGTGGGTTTAACAGCAAGGTAGAGCTGGGTGTCATCAGCATAACAGTGAAAATTAATGTTATATTTGCGAAAAATATTGCCAAGGGGAAGAAGGTAAATAATAAAAAGAAGAGGCCCCAGGACAGAGCCTTGGGGCACACCAGAAGTAACAGTGGTGGGTTGGGATGTGAAAGTTTTAAGCTGTATGAACTGAGTGCAGCCTGAAAGGTAAGATCTAAACCAATCAAGTGGAGTGTGAGTAATGCCAATCGAAGATAATCTATTAAGGAGAGTGGTATGACAAATAGTATCGAAGGCCGCACTCAGATCAAGAAGGATGAGAATACAGTAATCCCTCCTCGATCGCGGGGGTTGTGTTCCAGACCCCCCGCGATAGGTGAAAATCCGCGAAGTAGAAACCATATGTTTGTATGGTTATTTTTATATATTTTAAGCCCTTATAAACTCTCCCACACTGTTTATAAATATTCCCCGCAGAGTTATACAGCATAATCCCTTTGTATTCTCTTAGATATTAGGTAAGATTCACTGAAATTATGTATATAAACACACTGTTTATATACAGTAAAACCTAAATATTATTTTAAAGATATTGAGTGTCTCCGATATCACATGTTACAGCCATTACGATAGACAGGCCACCAGCAATAAATACGTACAATGCAAGAAAAATAGTATACAGTAAATGTGTGTACAGTGACACTAAACGTACGTACATGTACTAAGTACTGTAAGTAGAAAATTAATTATGGTTACTCACCAACAATGACACGATGACTTGTCCGATAACAATGAGTTTTATTTTACTGCACAACAAAGGAGAGCTTTACAGCCCCTAAAGGAGCCACTTCAGGCGATTGTGTAGCACTGCTGTTGTTCTTCTTCTGGCAGTCTTCAATCCAAATCCCTAAAGCAGATTCCATCCAGACTACTGCCTTATTACATCCACTTACAACTCGTTTTGCACCCTGGTTAAAAGGACACTGTGGCTATAGATCTTATATTCCTTTCCTACTTTTTAAATAAAAAGAATCGTAGCCTTCAACAAATCCAAAACGTTTACCTTTTTGGCAATCATTAACATCTTCCGTTTGAGCTTGGGCACGGCCCCTGAAGCAGTAGCAGATCGTTTTGGAGCCATAATGAAGGGCTTGACTATGCACAAAGATAAACACAAAAGAGCACAACTCTTTACACAGCGAAACACGTTGATGCTGAATGAGCGAGACGAGACTTCCTGGTTAACACTGCATTCGGCAAGCAGGAACTTAACTGCGTGCTCTGATTGGTTAGCTTCTCAGTCATCTGCCAATAGCGTCCCTTGTATGAAATCAACTGGGCAAACCAACTGAGGAAGCATGTACAGGAAGTAAAAAGACACATTGTCTGCAGAGCCCGCGAAGCAGCGAAAAATCCGCGTTATATATTTAGTTATGCTTTCATATAAAATCCGCGATAGAGCGAAACCGCGAAAGTCAAAGCGCGATATAGCGAGGGATTACTGTAGTGATTAGACCAGAATCAGCAGCCATAAGGAGGACATTAGTAATTTTAACAAGTGATGTTTCTGTACTATGAAGGGGGCGAAAACCAGACTGGAACTTCTCATATAGATTATTGTGAGACAAGTGGGTGTGAAGTTGGAAGTTAGAAATGGGGTGAAAATTATTGAAATTAGTAGGATCACAACCAGGTTTTTTTAATATTGGGGTTATAGCAGCAGTTTTGAAAGATGAGGGAATAATACCAGTAGTAAGAGAAGAGTGAATGATGGCAGAAATAAGAGGGACTAGAGAGGGGAGGCAGGCTTTAACCAAAACTGTAGGCAGGGGGTCCAGCTGACAAGTAGATGACTTGGATTTGCAGATGAGACCTGAGATTTCAGAGGAAGTGGGAAGCTGGAAAGAAGAGAAAGAGTGAATAGGTGAGTGTAGTTCAGAAGAAATACAGAAAGGATCTGGACCAAGGTGCTGATGTATCTTTTGGATTTTCTCATTGAAAAAAGACATAAGAGAATTACAGAAGGCAGTTGAGTGAAGGTGAGATGGTAAAGAGTCTGGAGGTTGTGTAACATTATTAAGTAAAGAAAACAAAGACTTGGTGTTACCTGTATTACTAGTAATTAACTGAGTGTAATAATTAGATTTGGTTTGAGCTATACAAACCTTGTATTAGAGTAGATGATTTTTATAAATCTCTTTGTGGACAAAGAGTCTGTTTTTTTTAAACAACCTTTCAAGTTGCCTGCCTTTAGCTTTAAGAAGCCGAAGTTCAGGCGTAAACCAGGGGGCAGAAAAGGAAAATGAAACAGATCTGTTTTTAATGGGGCCAGAGAATTAAGAATACCATTAAGACAAGTGTCATAATATGAGACCAGTTCTATGGGAGAGGACAAATTATAAAAGTCCATTTGCGAATCAATTCTAGAAGACAGTAAATTGAAGTTGATATTCTTAATGTTACGAAAGGCTATGAGACATGGAAGCTTAGGAACAGAAAAGGTAAGTTTAGCGTTGAATGAGAGGAGAAAGTGGTCGGTTATAGTGAGTTCATCTGCTGTAAGATCAAAAGGAACAACACCAGAGCAGCAAATCAGGTCCAAGATATGTCCTTTACAATGAGTAGGAATATCAGTGTGCTGCTGGTATCCAAAACTCTCCAGGCAAGATAAAAAGTCTCTAGTGAGAGGGATATTGATATTGTCCAGATGTATATTAAAATCACCCAGAAGAATTATATTTGGAGTAATTACAGATAGATTGGTAAGGAAGGTAGCAAGATCGTTCAAAAAATTGTTGTTAGACTTAGGAGGACGGTAGACGGTTGCAATGATGGTTGGAACTGGCCCAGACAGTTGACACACAGTCGATTCAAAAGAGCTAACAGCAGGAGCAGGCAACGGCAGGACTTTCCACTTCTCGTGATAAATTATCGCAACGCCTCCTCCACGGCCAGATGCACGGGGTTGACAAGTGTAAACAAACCCCGGGGGGGTGCATTCATTAAGTTGTGAAAAATCTTGAGGTTGCTGCCAAGTCTCAGTTAAACAGAGAAAGAGAGATCATGATATAACCACATTTTTTGCACAAGTCTCTGTTTCTGTTGTGACATTGAAGGATTGTTCTCGGCCTTGGGTTGTGATCACAACCCAGAAGAGTGGCGTCTCTTCATTGATTCGTCAATGATAGGCCTGGTAGCTGTTCTGCTACACAATGGCAATGTTTATCCTTCAGTACCTGTTGGGTATGCAGCACACATGAAAGAAACGTATGAGAATATGGAACTGTTGCTGAAGCACGTCCAGTATAGCAGGTACAACTGGAATATCTGTGGAGATCTTCAAGTCGTTGCTCTGTTCCTAGGACTGCAGCGCGGCTATACAAAGTACTGTAACTTTATCTGTGAATGGGATGGAGTCGCACTATTCTCGACAGAACTGGCCACTCCGTAAAAAGTTATCACGTGAATCATTTGTTGACCCGGAAGAGATATTTTTGCCTCCTCTTCACATAAAACTGGGACTCGTGAAGAATTCTTTGAAAGCACTGAACAAGGAAGGCGAAGGTTTTCGTTATTTAAGACAGATGTTCCCAAGAATAACTGATGCCAAATCAGATCAAAGAGGGCATTTTTGTTGACCTCCAGATCAGACATGTTATGAGTGACAAGCAGTTTAAAGATCTGGTAGTTGGGCCGGAAAAAATGGTCTCAGTACATAGAAATAAAGGCCGTGTGCTCCATGGTGATGCTCTCCGGTGGGTGTTAGCATATCATAATTTTTTGGACCAATAGCGTGCGTTTTCTGCATTCGACTTATACGACCGACATTATAAAATACCGGAAATTATACTGTAAAATCTAGCCTGGACTTATCCTCAGGAGAACTTAAACGCGAGTATATATGGTAGCCCAATAATGGTGGCGTCATCAGCTAACTTAACGATTTTTACTGAAGGATCAGTGGACCTGCAGTCATTGGTGTACAGGGAATAAAGTAGCAAGGGGGAAGTACACAGCCTTGAGGGGCACCTGTGCTGATCTGGAGACAGTCTGAGAGGTGGGACCCCGTACGAAAATATTGTTCACTTTGTCAGGAAACTGTAAATTCATTTACAGATGGAAGGATTCAGTTCAGTCTGTAGACGTTTAGTAAACAGCAGATCAGGGACGCTGGTGTTAAAAGCTGAACTGAAGTCTACAAACGGTATTCTGGCATAAGTTCCTTTACAGTCGAGATGCTCCCACACAAAGTGTAGGTCCATGTTAATGGCATTGTCCACAGATCTATTTGCTCGATATGCAAACCGAAGAGGGTCGCGATCAGCAGCAGTAACTGACTTCAGATGGGTTAGACGTTAGGGTAGGGGACTGCCAGCCTGGCTGGCACACACGGGTTCACTAGCCCAAGAATAAATAAATTAAAACCTAATTCCAACCATTGCCCCAAGAATATTATTTTCCTAAAATTTATTTTTCATTTAGTCCCATCGGAAATTGAGTTTGTAATATTGCTATTCATTCTGCCTCCTTCTTGATTCTCAGGGTTTTAGTCCAATATGCTTCATGTTCAATAGGAAACATAATTGGACTATGATCCTGTTGTGCAAAATGTGTATATAGGGTGGTATGTCTTTCCTGATTTTCTATTAGTCGTAGATGCTGTACAAATCTAGCTTTAGCCGAATTTTTGGTTTCTCCAATATACAGCATCTTACATTTCTTGCATTGGATGGCATAGATACAATTTTTAGTGGTTAGCCTCAACTCTTGCAGGATAGGTCTCTCTACTCCTACTAGTGGATTCTCAATTATCTTTTGATTTCTGTGGTTAGGGGTACATAAGCCTTACGGCAAAGCATGGGTACACTTTTCCAGTCATAAAAAATATTTTTATTTTAAAAGGATCACTCAATCTATCTAAATTTAATCCATGATCTATCCACTACTCTAACACTATCCTTCCACTTATCAAATCTGTACCATTATCATTGAATTAACAATTAATTTAAATTTTTTTATTAAACGTTTTTAGTTATGGCCGTTCAATCGAACCATTGCCCACCATCACTTTATAAATAATTTTAAATAAATCAGTTTCTAAGTTCAGATGGGTTAGGATAAGCCGTTCAAATATTGTCATAAGAACTGTTAGAACTGATTTCATTAGGCCTGTAATCATCGATTTAGCTTATTTTGTCACAGACACCTTATATTTTTAAAATCGACCAGGAAAAAGACATGGTGGATAAGGTGTATGAGGGTGTGAGATACAAAAAAACAGAAAACAGTGCAAACGTCTCTTCGGAATAATTCGGGTATTACCGTGTGGTCACGTAGGCACAGCGTTTCTCAACCTTTACGTTTTTGCGACCCAAGTTTTCATAACAGTTTTAATCGCGCACCCCCCCAACATTTTTTTGAAATGTAGATGCATATTTTATTATACCTACTTAACTTCTATCGACATTTATCTAACTCTGTATTTATTGTTCTAGTATCAGAATGTAGTTTAAGTGAATTTGTTTTGGTTTCAACAGATGTTTTTTTTCATATTTTTGATTCTTGTTTTCTTTTTTTCACATCTTCACGCCCCCCTAGGGAGGCCGCCCCACAGGTTGAGAACCACTGCATAGGCACAATGCTTAGAAAAACAAGGCCGTGTGCTCCGTGGTGACTCTCTCAGGTGGGCGTTAGCATATCGTAATCTCTTGGATTAATAGCGGAAGTTTTCTGCATTCGACTCATGCGACAGACATTATAAAATACCAGAAGTTATACGGTAAAATCAAGCCCTGACCTATCCGTGGGCGAACTTAAACGCAAGTATATACGGTAATCAGTGGCTCTCCCTCCTTCGGCTCTACATACAGGGGACAGGGCGGCCAACAATAACAACGTTAACACATACGATGTTAATTTAACACTAAATTTCACAGAATTATGAACAAAACAACATTACTTAAATAAAACAAAGAAACAACAAATTCAAAAAAATGAAATTAATATTGTAATATGAAAATTTATATTTATATAACAACAAATAAACTTGCATTAGGGCGATAACAGTGTACCAAATATCAAAATAAGAAAAATAAGGTCACAACATGATCTCATTTTCATAATTTAACTCTTTTAGGGCGGATGTCGACTTTTGTCGACAGGAGGGGTTGAAGGCGAATGTCGACTAAAGTCGACATCCAGGGATAGAGGGCGATAATCAGCTGTTAATGGCGACAAATCTCACTGTCACACCACAGGCATTCCCTCTGTGCTTGGAGGAATGCTAGACCCGTTGACTCGGCAACTAATCCTTGCGTGTGCGTGAGTTGCGAAATGTAAACAATGGCAAGATGGCATCGACATGTGACAAGGATGCGAAGCGAGTGCAGAAAAGAAAACACTCGGCAGACAATGTTTGGCGCATTATCGCGGAGTCGGACTCTGATTTTTCAGAATCAGATTTTATTGACAGTGATCAGAAGATCGAGCAAGAGAGTGAGAAGCCGGCATCAGCTGATCAAACACCAGCCGATGCCGCGCCAGCGGATCTGCTGCCAGTTGAGCGCATTCGCGCAGCCGATGCATCTACGGCAAAGTTCGCGTGGGATAATTACACAGACATTGATCCGTTGAGAGCCGATCTGGCTGCTGGACTTCACAAGACCGCATGGCTTGCTGTTGGACACGACAGATCACCAGCTGCTGTACTTCAGGCTGCTCTCTCCTGATGCTGCTTTTCAGCTACCGTCAGACGAGATAAACAGGTAGGCAGAGACATTTTTTGAATCGCGGGCTGCGTTTGCATCGCATTCTCGTTTTTCAAAGTGTAAACCCACAACAAAAGACGAGATGAAGCGTGCTGTGGTATTACAAATAGAGATGGGACAGAACTGGTGATCTAACTTCAGGGAGCATTGGTCCAAACGTGCTTTGTCCCCTGGTGGCTTTGGACAGGTTATGCAGCATGGTGATAGGTACGTGCTGCTGCAAAGTTTTATTCACTTCTGTAATAAACAGAAGCAAATCCCATGGGGTGAGCCAGGCTATAATGCCATGCATAAAGTTCATAAAGTTTCAGAAGATGAAAAGAGGTGACAATACGGTTTTCATGCGGGCAGAAAACTTGGTGGCAGTGGAATGGCACAATGGCAAAAGAATGACTTGTCTCTCTACAGTACACACTAACAATATATGTGAGAAAGTGCAGCAACAGACAATTGAAAAGTAGGCACCACAGCAACACGTATTGTAAGCAGTGCAATGTGGCAATGACTGAAATTGGCTGCTTTGAGCGACATCAGACTTTGCTGTGTAAAATGTATGTGAAGTCATAGAGTATGCAGGCTCATACAACATGCAAGACAGGAACATTTGTCAAAAGTAAATATTTTTTGTTGATTTGATATGTTAAACAATTGCTTTGTGTTCTTTTTTAAAAAATGTTAGTTTTTGGAAAAATATTCAGCCCTGGGAGATAAGAAACAAAAAAAAAATTAGCCCTAAAAGAGTTAAAGGAATACTCCACACAAACATTTTTATAAAAGTTGCTTACCCATAGTAGTTTTTATGTCATACTTTCGAGAAGAAATTACATATTGAAAATTCAAACTCCACGGAATCCAGCGGTGACCAATTTCCGGACCACGGCAAACAATGTGAGAAACGTCCTTGGAAAAAAAGTGAAAATTTACGTAACTTGTGTTGCGTAATCTACGTGTCCGTCATCCAATCATACGGTGCATTTTTTGGAGCTTTTTCTTGACAAATGTATGAGGGAGAGAGCCGCACAGTATTGTGGGAATTATGTCATCATTCAATGTAGACTTTTCTAGAAGTAACTGCTAATAATATTTTAGCTAAATGATTTAAGATGGAGAAGTTCGCAGATTTGCCAAATTTTGAAATTTTGAACACTTCATAGAGTCGATCTGTTCACGATACAGATGTGGACACATTTGTTGGGCTCCTTACAGCTCATTGAAAAAGTGCCATCTGCCTCCTGAAAAGTGACAAAATGAAAAGCAATTGTCATCTGTGTACCTGCATGCCTTTGAGATGTCATCGTAAAAGCAAAGCAGGTGCTGACAGGAGATCAAGTGTCGCTTATTCTACAAAGATCTTCTAAAATGGCCTGGACACGTTTGTTGGGACCACTAGAAAAGATCCTAAATAATTGGACTGGAGTGATTTCTCACACTAGCTGTTTTCTTGATTTTGTATCACACACGTCTCCAATCAGGCAGACTGTAATTGAGACGATTTAAATGGAGACAAGTTGCCCCTCTGCTGTTTGGTGTCATCATGTGTCTCACACTAAACGTGGATCAGGGAAAGAAAAGGAGAGAGTCATCTGAGGAGATCAGAAAGAAAATGACAGACAAGCATGTAAAAGACCAAGACTAGAAGCCCACCACCTCCAAGCAGCTTGATGTTCCTGTGACAACAGTTGAAAATATTGTAAAGACATTTAAAGTCCACAGGATTGTAACCAACCTCTCTGGATGCGGCCGTACAGTGAAAATTGACCTCAGAATGTGCAGAAGGATAGTGAGAATGGTGGACAAAAAAAAAAAGACAAGGACGACTCCCAGAGAGATACAAGCTGAACTCCAAGGTCAATGTCCATGAGTGTCTGATCTCACCAAGCGTCACTTCTTGAGTGACAGTGGGCTCAATGGAAGAAGACCCAAAAGACTCCACGTAAAAAAGCCAGTCTGGAATTTGTTAAAGTGGATATTGACAAGTCACAAGGGTTCTGGGAGAAAATCCTTCAGACAGAGGAGACAACACTGGAGCTTTCTGACAAGTCACATCAGCTCTCTGTCCACAGATGAAAACAATGAAGCTGTCAAAGAAAAGAACATCAGACCTACTGTGAGACATGGAGGATGCTCACTTATGTTGTGGGGCTGCTTTGGTGCCTTGAAGTCTGTGCAGGGAACAATGAAATCTTAAAGACTTTGGAGACATTCTCGAGTGACACGTACTGCCTAATGTCAGAAAGCTCTGTCTCAGTCGCAGCTCACGGACCCTCCAACATGATGATGAGCTAAAACACATCGCGAAAAACACCAAAAATGACTAAGAACAAAACACTGGACTACTCTGAAGTGGCCTTCTGTGAGCCCTGATTTGAATCCCATCAGACATCTGTAGAAAGAACTGAAACATGCAGTCTGGAAAAGACCTCTTCAAATCTGACACAGCTGGAGCAGTTTGCTGAAGACAAGTGGGCCACACAACCTGTGGACAAGTGTAGGGGTCTCATGGAGAGCTCCGGGAATCACTTATGTGCAGTGAGGGCCTCTAAAGGTTGTGCAGCAAAATATCAGGTTCATTTTCCCATCACACTTTCATTTGTGTTCTTATTTGAAATATTCTTTTAAATCAGAACTGTAAAGCAAAGAAATAATAGAGGAAGATGAAAACTCTATCTGTCAATAACATAATGCCTTTCACATCTATCTATCTTATAGTGCCTTTCACATCTATCTATCTATCTATCTATCTATCTATCTATCTATCTATCTATCTATCTATCTATTATATAGTTCCTTTCATATCTATCTGTCTATCTATCATATAGTGCCTTTCACATCTATCTATCTTATAGTGCCTTTCACATCTATCTATCTATCTATCTATTATATAGTTCCTTTCATATCTATCTGTCTATTATATAGTGCCATTTATCTATCTATCTATCTATCTATCTATCTATCTATCTATCTATCTATCTATCTATCAATCATATAGTGCCTTTCATATCTATCTATCTATCTATCTATCTATCTATCTATCTATTATATAGTGCCATCTATCTATCTATCTATCTATCTATCTATCTATCAATCTATCTATCTATCTATCTATTATATAGTGCCATTTATCTATCTATCTATCTACCTATCTAAATGTGCATTAGTTTTGAACCCAGACCGTTGAGGTGGCAGCTTTAACTACCGTGCCAATGTATTTGGATGTGTGCCCTTTGTCCTCCATTCCTCAGACCACTCAGCTCTTCTACAAACTCTAAACTCATCACAGATGAAATCGACAGGAACTTTTAATTCCCAGCCAGGGTTAACTTCTGGGACAATCCTGCTAATAAGCTCCAGTGTTAGCAATATGCCCCACAATTCCCAGTGCTCTCTTACTAGAATGGCCCCTAGGTTTTCTGTAATGCTGAGCTTCAGCAGAACCCCCAGGGACCCTGTAAAGCATACTGCCCATTACTCCTTAATGTCACCTGCAGCACTGGAGGTTTGTTCGCTATTCATTGCCATTTTCTGTTAACATGCTTTCTACTGCCCCCTGGTGGTACACCATTAACATTTCATCTCCTCCTCTGTGCCTGCTCTTTCCAGAGCCCTGTCTTGCCATGTGGCGCCCCCTGTTGCCTTCCTTATTGTTCAGCGTTTGACAATATTTTGTGGCATTGAAAAGTTTTGTTTTGCATTCCAAAGCATGGCCAAAGGGAGGCGCTTTGTTTCAATATATTAAAAGTCCCCATGGCTTTTCACATGAGAATCTTCTGTCACTGTCCCTTTATTTAAGTGTGGAGTGGTGAAATGTTAAAGGAATATTAAAGAGCCATCTTTAATCTCCAAAACTGCAATCACGTTCAATCCCCCTTTTGCATTTAATGATGAGAATGAGAGTCAAGAGCCAAGGGCGGGCGCCTCAGCTGAGATCTCCTTCTGTCCGTTTCAGGCTTGATTGCAGGTCATCAGTGTAAAGGCCTCATCTTGAGACGTCCCACGTGAAGACGTACTTGAGGCTGCTCTCTGCAGAAGGGATCTGAGCTTTTAGAAAATATCTGACTCCACTTCTTATCAGTGCAGACGGGGTCACCTCTGGAAGGTGGGCTTCTTCTCATCTATGACGCTCAAGTCAAGTCCAGTTTGGTGTGAGACGTGCTTAGATGAAGGTCTTAGGTGTTCATCTCCTCAGAAAATCAAAAAGTAAACCTGGCTTTCTGCATACTTTATTGAGTAGTAGATTTAATTTTAAATGAATACATTTGTCATTTTTCCCCATCCACCTCTATACTTCTTAACCCATAATGACAAAGTGACAGAATGTTTTAAGAAATTTGAGTTTTTTCAACTTTATTCAAAATCAAAAACAAAAAGATCCCCTCAGCTTCACAACTCAAACAATTCAGGCATCGGGATTAAAGTGCACACTGCAGACTGTCATTTTAGGGGATTGGCATACATTCTGGTCACACAGCCCCCTTCCACCAACCCCAGGGCACCATAATGTTTGGCATAATTGGCATCAAAGGTGTTTGTGATTCATGGCTTCATAAGATACCTCGGCCTGCTTCTACCCCTTGGAGTCTGTAGTTGCCGTTGTTCAATGTGAGGATAAGAGGTATGCCAGTGAAAGTCAAAAAAGCCCTCATGAGGCTGAAAGACAAGAACGAAACCATTGGAGACACCAGTGAGACACCTTAGCATGACTTAAATCAGCTGTCTGGACTATCATGAAGAAGAAAGAACACACTGGTGAGCTCAGTAATCACAAAGGGACTGCTAGGTCAAGGAAGAGCACCACTGCTGAGGACAGAAGAGTCCTTACTATGATAAAGAAAAAGCCCCCAAACGTCTGTCTGACAGGTCAGACACTGTCTTCAGGGGGCTGATGTGGACGTGTCAGAGACGACTGTCAGCAGAAGACTTCATGAACAGAAATACACAGAGGACACACTGCAAGATGGAGACCACTAGTGAGCCACAAAACAGGATGGCCAGATTACAGTTTGTGAGACAGGACTTCGAAGAGCCTGCAGAATTCTGGGAAAAGGACTTGTGGATGGACAAGACAAAGAAGAACCTGATCAGAGTGATGGCAGCAGCGAAGTGTGGAAACAACAAGGAACTGCCCGAGATCCAAAGCAGACCACCTCATCAGTTAAACATGGAGCTGGTGGTGTGCTGAAACAAGCTGGACATGAAGACGGCTGCATTAGAGGCTTGGCGGAGCATCACAAGAGAAGACCCTCAGCACCTGGTGGTGTCTGTGAATGGTAGACTTAGATAAAAAGGTACAACAGACAGACAGATAGATAGATAGATAGATAGATAGATAGATAGATAGATAGATAGATAGATAGATAGATAGATAGATAGATAGATAGATAGATAGATAGATAGATATGAAAGGCAGTATATAATAGATAGATAGATAGATAGATAGATATGAAAGGCACTATATAATAAATAGATAGATAGATAGATAGATAGATAGATAGATAGATAGATAGATAGATAGATAGATAGATAGATATGAAAGGCAGTATAGTGTCTTTACAGGGCCAGAATGCCTCCATAAAGGAAGGACAGGAGGAGATGGTTTTTGAAGGGCACCTCAAATTCCCTCAGGGCTTTTTGGGAATTGCCATTTGTTGGTACAGCCCTATTGTGTTCTGTGGAAGCTGCCAGGGGAACTGTAGAGCTTGCCAAGCCCTACTTTGGGCTTCCGCCACACCTGGGACTAATTCCAGACCCCCTCTAACGAGCCACCTGGAATGCTCCCAGTGGGCAGTGTAAAAAGGAGCCAGCTGAGTTGGGAGGTAGAGGGACAAGCTTGCCTGTGGTGAAGTGGAGGTAGAAAGAAAGAAAGAAAGACAGACAGAGATGAGAGAAAAGTGCTGCATTGTATTTTGTACTTCTGTATGGTGCTGCTGAGGGAAACGATTGGGAAGTGTTTCCCTGTCTAAATAAACGTGTAAGTTGCTGCACCTCTGTATGTCGTGTCAGGTGTTTGGGGAGCCGTGTGCCCCCTGGTGGTTCACAATAGATAGATAGATAGATAGATAGTGTCAGGGATGCCAGGGGCAACGACCTGGCCGGGACGCCGTGAGGGACTGGAAGAGGGTCAAAGCCCACCCTGGATCACGTGGGGGCCACCTTCCTGGTTGCTCTGGGGGCCACGGGTACAGGGCATGGAAGCTCCACCCTGTAGGGGCCCGTGGTCACTGCCAGGAGGCGCCCCAATGCCTTGGGGACCTGTTACCCCAGCACTTCCGCCACACCAGGAAGTGCTGGGGAAGATTAGGGCGGCACCGGAGAGCTGCGGGAGGACAGCCGGCACTTCCGCCACGCTGGGGCGTGGCCAAGGGAGGAATGCCGGGAACACCTGGGGCTCATCCGGGAACTGGATAAAAGGGGCCGTCTCCATTCATTCAGGGCTAGTCGGGTGGAAGAAGGACAAGGCAGAGAGGAGAGTGGAGGCGGCCCGAAGAAAAGGCATTGAGTGGCCAGGACTGTATTGGGGTTTGTGCACTTTGAACTGGGTCTGAGTGACCGTATTATTGTAAATATTTGTAAAATAAACGTGTGGTGGTTTGAAAACAACATGTCCGCCTGTCTGTGTCCGGGTCGGCTCCACAATAGATAGATAGATAGAACTTTATTTGTAGTTGGGTAGTTGGAGGTTAATGTAAGCAAGCACCTTCTTAATTGGGTCCCATTGCCCTCTGGCAGGCATTCACAGATGTCCAGTCCAAGATTCTCCCACAAAGACCCTCATCAAACTGGCAGAATGGGTTCTTGCCCTCGATGCTTTCTCTTTTGGTACCAATGTCTCTCTCAGCCTGTCATGGGAGTTGTAATGGGTATGAGAATGAGCCCTAGCTACTACCACATCTCCATCAGCTGGGTTTCTTTTCTTCACTGTGGCTTTGTGCCAGACCTGCCCTAAAGATTCTGTATATTGCCAGTCGTGTTGGTGCTCCCTCTGCTGGTGAGGATGGACTTCACTGTGCACCTGCAGAACTTCATGTGAACCAATGGAGAAATGTGAGCCGAGGATGAAGAAGCACTGCTGAGGAGAGCTGAAATGTTTTGAGGGAGCTTCACATCGTCAGTGATGGTCACTGTCACCCTCTCACCAGCGTCCCTTCAGGTGTAGATGTAGTCAGAGTGGTCTGCCTCTTGAAGTCTCTGTCCAGCACTTTGATTTTGTTGTCCTTGCAGCCCTGAGTCAACAGGTGCTCCTCTTCTATGTAAGCCATTTTGTCATAGTCGGTGATCAAGCCAACGATGGCTGTGTCACCAGCGTATTTTAGTGATGGGGTGTCATATGAAGGCAGCCCCCAGCACTCGTTGGCCAGTGGGCTCAGTTGACAGTAGAGGGTTTAAGAGACACACAGCAGGCATCCTAATGTGTGGCACTGCCACCCTAAACTGGCCTGAGTTGGCTCAAATGCCATAAAACCGAGACGCACGTGCTGATGTCGGCCAAGCATCATGGAGTTGGTTCTGGAAGACTGAGCGTGTAAGCGCTGCACTGAATTTCGCTTTGGGCCGCGCAAAACAAATTTCATGTCAGATAATCGCAGGCTTCAGCTCATTATGCTTCCACCCCTGAGGCTCCTTTTGAAAACACACAACTGCATTCACAAATATTTCAGGTGACTTCAGTGATGCAGTGGAGGGATGTGCAGGGGGTCTGCTGTTGTGCATACATTACAGATGGAAAGCAGAAGCAGCCCCTCCATCACACATATACAATTATCCACTTTTCCATCTATCTGCTCTGGCGGTCAGCCATTTTATACTTCCATTTCTTCACTCGTCCATCCAACCATTTGTCACTTTCCCTGCCCAGACATCAGACCACCTGTTAATCCATTGATCCAGTTATTTTATCCATCCTGCAAGTTCCTCCATCTCCCCAGCCATATAAAGGATAAAGATGGAAACATACTCACAAGCGAGGAGAGTGTGTTGAGCAGATGGAAAGAGTACTTTGAAAAGCTGATGAATGAAGAGAATGAGAGAGAGAAGGATGGATGATGTGGAGATAGTGAATCAGGAAGTGCAACAGATTAGCAAGGAGGAAGTAAGGACAGCTATGAAGAGAATGAAGAATGGAAAAGCCGTTGGTCCAGATGACCTACCTGTGGAATCATGGAGGTGTTTAGGAGAGATGGCAGTGGAGTTTTTAACCAGATTGTGTGATGGAAACTTGGAAAGTGAGAGGATGCCTGAGGAGTGGAGAAGAAGAGTACTGATATTTAAGAATAAGAGGAATGTTCAGGACTGCAGTAACTACAGGGGAATAAAATTGATGAGCCACAGCAAGTTATGGGACAGAGTAGTGGAAGCTCAGATAAGAAGGGAGGTGATGATTAGTGAGCAGCAGGATGGTTTCATGCCAAGAAAGAGCACCACAGATACAATGTTAGTTCTGAGGATGTTGATGGAGAAGTTTAGAGAAGGCCAAAAGGAGTTGAATTGTGTCTTTGTTGACCTGGAGAAAGCAAATGACAGGGTGACTGAGAGGAGCTGTGGTATAGTATGAGGAAGTCAGGAGTGGCAGAGAAGTACGTAAGAGTTATGTACGAGGGGATTGTGACCGTAGTGAGGTCTGCTGTAGGAGTGACGGAGGTGGGATTATATCAGGGATCGGCTCTGAGCCCTTTCTTATTTGCAATGGTGATGGACAGGTTGACAGACGAGATTAGACAGGAGTCCCCGTGGACTATGATGTTTGCTGATGACATTGTGATCTGTAGCAAGAGAAGGGAGCAGGTTGAGGAGACCCTGGAGAGGTGGAGCTATGCGCTAGAGAGGAGAGGAATGAAAGTCAGTAGGAATAAGACAGAATACATGTGTGTGGATGAGAGGGAGGTCAAAGGAATGGTGAGGATGAGGGGATTAGAGTTGGTTGAAGGTCGATGAGTTTAAATGCTTGGTATCAACAGTTCAGATTGATCGGGATTGTGTAAGAGAAGTGAAAAAGAGAGTGCTGACAGGGTGGAATGGGTGGAGAAGAGTGTCAGGAGTGATTTGTGACAGACGGGTATCAGCAAGAGTGAAAGGGAAGGTCTACAGGACGGTAGTGAGACCAGCTATGTTATATAGGCTGGAGACGGTGGCACTGACCAGAAAGCAGGAGACAGAGCTGGAAGTGGCAGTGGAGTTAAAGATGCTAAGATTTGCATTGGGTGTGACGAGGATGGACAGGATTAGAAATAAGGACATTAGAGGGTCAGCTCAGAGTGAACGGTTGGGAGACAAAGTCGGAGAGGTGAGATTGCGTTGGTTTGGACTGTGCAGAGGAGAGATGCTGGGTATATTGAGAGAAGGATGCTAAGGATAGAGCTGCCAGGTAAGAGGAGAAGAGGATGGCCTAAGAGAAGATTTATGGATATGGTGAGAGAGGACCTGCAGGTGATGGGTGTAACAGAACAGTATGCAGAGGACAGGACAATATGGAGAAAGGGGATCTGCTGTGGCAACCCCTAACAGGAGGAGTCGAAAGGAGAAGAAGATTAATCAGGTTTTTTCTTTTTTTTTGTCAATACGTATTTTTTACTCTGCCGGTTGCCAGCAGTTACAGATGCCATCAGAAAAGAGCAAACATGTCGGGTGGAGTTTGGGGCATTCTGTTCAGGTCCTCATAGTAAAGATTCTGAAGGAGACAGCGGGGTCACCCTAAGACCCTACCCCGATACAAGAGCTGACTTGATATGGAGATTCTACAGTACAATACAAGTAACATGAGATCCTTTCATGGGCATTTTTAATATTCTTTGCCGTTATCCAACATCAGTCTCCATAAGGAACTTGTCTTCTAGAAACATTTTGTTGTCCCCGTTCTGCATGGAAGTGTAAGACTCACATTTCTTCTTGGCCATCTCTACAAACTACTTGGGGTCAGTAACACAGAAACGATCTACTTTGTTAGTGGGGTATTCCTTTAAGTTAAAGAGAGCTTCAGAGACTGGCAGTGCCACCATCATCTGCACCCACACTTGTCCTAAAGGTGGACGTTCAGACGAGAGCAGCCGAGAGGCGTCTGGACACGATGGCTGCACACGGAAGACAACCAAAGAGGAAAGGAGACGGCAATTAGCAAGTTGCAGGTGCTCATATGAGGGGACCCTGAGGCACAATTGATTCCTGGTCTCCATCGACTCTCTTTACGCTTCAGCCAACTTCATTAACCAAGGCCGAACCCAGAAGGCAAAATGACAAACTAAAATATGAGCCGTACAACAAATGGAATCATTACAGAAGAAGTAAACATGTGCTAATGATTTCCTGCTTGGGTAAGTCACGGTTGAGTTTGTTTGTAATTTGTGGGGTCCTTTCTTCACTTTTGAGCATAGCCTTCCACAACTCAACCCCCTCAAAATCCACCTATTTGATCGCAGTTTGGACTTTGGGGGCTCAGTGGTGCCCCCAGCTATTTACAGGTAAAACTATCAAAACCCAGCTTGTCACAGAAAGGGCAACATAGCATCTTTCTATTGTGGCAGAAGCGCTTGGCTGGTGCCGACCCAGCACAGACTCACACCAGAGGCACGTGTAAAAATAAACAAAAAGATTTTATTATGTCTTCAGCCATGAGGCACAGGACCTACACAGACCCCAAAACACACCAAACAAAAACAGCAACAACACCCAAAAATCACTCCTCCTCCTCCTCCCGACTCTGGCGCCCTGATTAGTGGCCACAGGCTCCGTTTATAGCCCACCCGAAAGTGCTTCAGGTGGCAATTAACTTAAATTAGGCTGAACTTCTAGGTGTGGCTGCATTATCGCCCACACAGGCTCAAGAAGCTTTGCAGCTCCCCCTGGTGGTGGTCATGGAGACCAACAGGAATGAGCTCTGGTATTTCAGGATAGTAGCCCAGATGCAACCCAGGGGGGCTGCCACCAAGTGTTCCGGGGGATATAGCGTGGATCCCATGGTTGCTCCACTGGATCTAGTGTCAAAGGACCGTCTCGCCACACTATATAAAAGATTTATTTTACAAAAAGCTTTGTTAATAAAACTAAGACTCCATACAGCACAGTTGACCTGAAAAGGCAATGGGCAATCCAAGGCAAACAAATTCAAAAACAGAGCGTTAGGTCAATAAATGTGGTGAAAGAGGACATGCCAGTGATGGGTGTAACAGAATAAGATGCAGAGGACAGAAAGATATGGAAGAAGATGATCCGCTGTGGCAACCCCTAACGGGAACAGCAGAAAGGAGAAGAAGAAGGTCAAAAGCCTCAGGAATCACAAAAGCACTGGGGTGGGCTGGTGCCCTGCCCGGGGTTGGTTTCCTGCCTTGCGCCCTGTGTTGGCTGGGATTGGCTTCAGCAGACCCCCGTGTCCCTGTAGTTAGGATATAGCGGGTTGGATAATGGATGGATGGATCACAAAAGCACTGGAAAAAAAAACTAGAGGACTCAGTACATTCACAATGAACCCCAGGGGACTGCAGGTTTTCTTCAGCCTTAATTCAGCTGAGGGTTGCCCCAGGTGGTGATGGGTAGGAGACCATGCCTCTTGGGGTATCAGCCATAAAACACATAGTATAAAAGAAGAAACATAGATACACAGAAACTAAATTACCAATGTCCAGGTGGGCTCCATGATGAACCCAGAACTGCTTATAGTCGAAAAAAACTGGGTGAATGAGGACACAAGGCCAGCAAGTACTTTGATGCTATTTGTGACAGACGGCTGGGACATCTGCACAACCGGGATGCCTGGAACATGGAAGGACCAGGAGAGGACCAATATCTCCCCTGGGACACGAGAGGGTAACTGCCCTGGTTTGCATGTAGACAACACGTTAGGAGCTGGGAAGCTCCATCCAGTATGGCCACCACCAGGGTCTGCCCAGACATTCCAGAAGACGTGCACTGCAGCACTTCCACCACACCCGGTAGTGCTGCAGGGAGATCGTCAGGAAGCACCTGGAGCACATCCATGTACTGTATAAAAGAGGCCGCCTCACTCCATTCGAGGAGCCGGAGTTGGGAGGGAGCGTGACAAAGCTTACAAGAGAGGAGTGGAGGCGGCCAGAAAAGAATGAGAAGAAAGAAAGACTGTGAGTGACTAGTGCACTGTACTTGATTAAACAAATAAAATGTTTGTGTTTTGGACATAAGCTGTCTCTGTGTCTGTCCATGTCGAGGCTGGTCCCCACATATTATTTACAAAAAGTGCTCTACATCAATAAATAAATAATCCTTAAAAATCCAACATAATTCCTGGAGGATAAAAACAACAATCCTCAAATCCAAATAAACCAGTTGCTCAGTTCCAGAGTAAATCCATATCGGCAGCAAGTTCTTCTTCAGCCAGCCCAGCACATGGTTCAACCCCACGCTGATAGCTCCAATGACGGCTCCCGACTCCTGCCCCACCAATCTCAACCGGTATCCTCCAGGATGTGCACAGCCAGACCTCCATCATCCCACACACTAGCGCGGCACTACTTGGATCCATGGGAGGTTTGTTCACCGTCCCCACTCCTACACTATTCAACATGGACACCTCGTGGAATGCCTTTCACTTTGCTCCACTCAAGGGGTTTGTCAGTAGTGACAATTGGTGTGTACAAAGTGTGGAGACTTATCCCTCGTTCAACATTCTTTCCTATCCCCCATTTAGAAAAACTCCTCAGAGGTTAGTTGGCACCTTGTCTGTTAGTTGCATCTGACAACACAATCAAACAAGCTGGTCACAGAGTTCAGGAAGCAGAAGGAGGACCACACTGACATCTACGTCGGAGAGCATGCTGCTGGTTGGCTGAGCAGATTTAAATTTCTCTGATGAGCTGAATTAGGCACAAAATATTCCCGCTCTTTTTCCGAAGGCTCACCATCGCCTCCACTTTGTCAGATACCTGTGGGAGGTTCACAATTCTCCATTTGCTTGGCGTCATTTCTGATGCGGTAGCACAGGACAATTAAATGGAGACGTTGCATTTGGAAGACCTCCAGGTTGTTGAGACCTTCTTCAATAGGTTCCATGTTCTCTCTCTGTAGAACATGACAGGCAGTCCTAACAATCTTTACATTCACACCTTTTTTTGTATTTTCCACATTTACCAGATTCAGCAATTCTATGGTGCACTTCTGCCATCACTAAAAGTTTCCATATTGAGCATGCATGATAATGATGCTGTAACATTTTCTGTGTGTTTTGAGAAAACTGTAAAATGCCATAACGTTCAGCTAACGGAGGTGAAATGAGGTAATCCAGGCGTTTAATTTTGGGACGAGGAGGGATGAGAGAGCAATTATCTTTTATCAGACATTTTTCTAAAAGAGTTCTCTCTGCCTTTCTCTATCTCTCTCCCTCTCACTGTCATGGAGGTCTCCTTTAGCACTCCATAGACACTTGTGTGGCACAGCATGCCAAAGCGTAAGGATAAGGTGCAATTTAATATTGCTGTTTTATGAAAACAATGTTACTCTGCATCTGGAGTGAAGGTACAGAGAAAGGAGACACCAAAAGAAAAACCTGGAAACCCCCCAATGGATATGCATACCATCTGCAGATACTGAATAGGCATTGACCCTATGGGAAAAATGGGGCTAGATTCCAGCACAGGTGGAGGACTGACTTGGGTGAAGGACTGATGGTGGGAGAAGTGGTCCGGTGGACGTGCCCGACTTCCAGTCTCTCCTCCTTGAGGCTTTTAGGTCCTCTATAGTCAAAATCGATCTTCTTCTTCTTCTAGGGCTCCACCAGATATCGTGAGTGAGTGAGTCAGTGCCGATTCAAGGGCCTCATAAACCATTCAATCTTTAGTACTGACAGCCAGTGTGTAAAAAGTCCAGGGACATACTCAGTGTAAGCTAATGACCCACACTTATTGGGAATTCTTCATTCGGCATTTCCTCCTATCCCCCATTTAGAAAAACTGCTAAGCGGTTTGTTGGTACTGTTCCTGTTAGATGCAACTGATAACACAATCAAACAAGCTGGTCATAGACTTCAAGAAGCAGAAGGCAGACCACACTGACATCTTCCTCGCAGAGCATTCGGTTAGTATGGTGAACAGCTTTAAATTTCTCAGACTGACCATCTCTGATGAGCCAAAATGAGCACAAAACATTCCTGCTCTTTTTCAGAAGTCTCACCATCACCACTGCTTTGTCAGATGTCTGTGGGAGGCTCACAATTCTCCATTTGCTTGGTGTCATTTCTGAGGCGGTAGCACAGGCCAATTAAATGGAGGCGTTGCATTTGGAAGACCTCCAGGTTGTTGAGATCTTCAACAGGTTCCATGTTTCCTCTCTGTAGAACATGACAGGCGGTCCTAAAACTCTTTACATTCACACCTTTTTTATTTTCCAATTTTACCAGTTCTACCAATTCTATGGTTCACTTCTGCCATTACTAAAAGTTTCCATATTGAGACTATATGATAATGATGCTGTAACATTTTCTGTGTGCCTTGAGAAAACTGTAAAATGTCATAAAACTCAGCTAACAGAGGTGAAAAGAAATAAGCCAAGCATTTAATTTTGGGGTGAGGAGGGATGAGAGAGCAGTTGCCTTTCTTTTTATCCCCCATTTAGAAAATCTCCTAAGCAGTTTGTTGGTACCCTTCCTGTTAGATGCATCTGATAACACAATCAAACAAGCTGGTCATAGACTTCAGGGACCACGCTGACATCTACGTCGGAGAGCATACTGTTGGTAGGGTGAACAGCTCTAAAATTCTTGAAGTGCCCATCACTGGTGAGCTGAAGTGGGCACAACACATTCCGGCTCTTGTTCAGGAGGCTCACCATCTCCTCTACTTTCTTGGATGTCTGTGGGTGACTCACATTTCACCAACTATTCTCATGAACACGCACAGGTCCACAGCAGAGTCCGTCATCACTGGTCCCTACACATCCTTTTTATGGAGCCTACTCATCTCAAGAAGCACTGCAGAGGATGGTGAAGGTGGCACAGAATATAACTGGCATCCAGTGCCACACACAACACTCGGTAACACAGAAAGACAAACAAGATTGTTGAAGAACTCAGCCGTCCTGCACAGCCGCTTTCCTCACTCCTCCATTCAGGGCCATTGGCCTTCGCACCGGTAGTTTCAGGGGGGCAGCTTCTACCCCCAAGTCATAAAGCTGTTGAAGAGCCAGTGATAAGAATTCAAATATCTCATTCCAATCTGCAATCCCCACATTCAAAAACTCTTCTTCATCCAGACAGAGTGAACTAGAGAATATTCCAAAGTGACCCACCGCTGAAGGCTTTTCGCTCTTCATTGCTCATTTGAAATCCCCCTGGATGGTGTGTAACACTTACTAGCCCCCCCAGCCGCAGAAGAGAAGAAAGAAGGAACAAGAGAAGCGACCTACATTATCTATATTTATATAAAAAAAAAAAAAGAAACACAGTGTGCTGACAGACATGAGGCAAGTGGCTGCAATCGATAAATCATTCATTCCACTTTCTGTTTCCGACGGATTAAGGCGACATTTCCATTGGAAATGCGTGATTCCCGTTTTAATTACAGGCGCCTCCAAAAATAATCTGTCAGCGGTATGCTGCCACCTTAGATTTGCATAATGAATTTAAACTTAATGAAAAAATTGTTTTGCCGTCATACGCGGCGCCGAAGAATTAGGTCTAAATTCGTCATGCCACTTAGCACTGGCACCGCTCCGCCACTCCATTTCATCTTCAGTTAAGGGTTAAGCGGAAAATAAATGTGACTGGTTTTACATCAGAACCCCGGACCCTACATAATGCTTAACTCATTCAGCCCACTGGCACAACGGTTAGGAGAGCTGCAGCCTGGAGTCTTGGGTTCAGATCCTAGCCAGTTATTCCGTGTTGTGGGCTAGTGAGGCAGCCTGAGGCTTAGACAGACTGGAAGATGAAGAACCCAAAGAGCTAAACGTGAGGGTTGTCTGAGGAAAGCGAGGTCTAAACCAGGAGAAATTACTAACACCGAAATGTCTTAAAGTTGAGGGCAAAGAGAAAGGAAAAGTCAAATCCTATACTACGGTTCTTCTTTTCCAACAGAGTTTCATCCACCGAGGGATAACAAGCCAAATGATCGCCACCATAAACAGTGGATTTGGAAAATCTTCAGACCCCCTTTATGCTTTTTCACATTTTTGTTATGTTGCAGCCTTGTGCTAAACTCATTTAAATTCATTTTGTCTCTCACCAAGCAACACTCTAAACCCCAGAATGACAAAGCATAAACAGGATTTTAGGAATTTTTGCTAATTTGTTCCAAATAAAAAGCTGAAATAGCCCATTGACACCAGTATTCAGAACATTTACTCCATACTTCATGGAAGCCCCTGGAGTCCAGCCTGGAGTCTTCTCGAGTCGGATGTGACAAGCTTAAACTCCTGGATTTGGGGGTCTCCTGCCATTCTTCTTTACAGATGCCCCCTCGGTCTCAGCCTTTAAATCCCGGCTGAAGACTCACTACTTCAGTTTAGCATATCCTGACTAGAGCTGCTGATTAACTGTACATACTGCATCTCTGTTGTTAGTCATTAGCACTATAACATAAGTAACATGATAATTATATTTGAATACTAACCCTCACCTATTCTGTTTCTTTTCTCGGTACCCAAATGTGGCCATTGGTGCCATGGCCCACCTGCCAAGTTGTTTGCCTGCCAAAGGTAAAGTCATCCCTGATGGAGGATCACAGGAATCATGGGAAAGAGAGGTCCTTTCATCGGAGCAATGTTTCAGCCGTGGCATGGCCAAATGGAGATGCAGCTAGATGGATGAGGTCTCCAGGACTCTAAAAATATCCAAACCTAATTATGTCATATCATCTACTGTTAAACCGTAATTCTAAAATTTTTATTATGCTGTCTTAAGGAATTGTTCTGTTGTGTATATTGTATTGTATTGACCCCCTACTTTTGACACCTACTGCACGCCCAACCTACCTGGAAAGGGGTCTCTCTTTGAACTGCCTTTCCCGAGGTTTCTTCCATTTTTCCCTACAAGGTTTTTATTGGGAGTTTTTCCTTGTCTTCTCAGAGAGTCAAGGCTGGGGGGCTGTCAAAAGGCAGGGCCTGTTAAAGCCCATTGCAGCACTTCCTGTGTGATTTTGGGCTATACAAAAATAAACTGTATTGTATTGTATTGTATTGTACACCATCAGTGGTCTCAGGTCTCTCTAGAAATTTGGGCTCTGGCCGGGCCACTCAAGGACATTAACAGAGTTGTCTGTAAGCCACTGCTGCGTTTTTCGTTGCTTTGTCCTGTTGGAGGATGAACTTTGGCCAGCTGTGAGGTCCCGAGGATTCGGGACCAGGTTTTCACTAAGGATATTCCTGTACTTTGCTCAGTTCAGCTTTCCCTCAATCCTGTCTATTCTCCCTGTCCCAGTCTGATGCGACAAGCTTCAACTCCTGGATTTGGGGGTCTCCTGCCATTCTTCCCAGTAAATCTCCTCAAGATCTTCTCATGATCAGATACCATCAGTGGTCTCATGTCTCTCCAGAGATGTTCTGTTTGGATCAACTCCAGGCTAACGCCGTGCCACTCAAGGACATTCATAGAGTTGTCTCTAAGCTACTTCTACTTTTTACGTTGGTTTGTCCTGTTGGAAGGTGAATTTTGGCCAGCTGTGAGGTCCAGAGGATTCTGGCCCAGGTTTTCATTAAGGATATTCCTGTACTTTGCTCTGTTCAGCTTTCCCTCAATCATGTCTATTCTCCCTGTCCCAGTCTGATGCGACAAGCTTCAACTCCTGGATTTGAGGGTCTCCTGCCATTCTTCTCTGTAGATCTCCTCAAGATCTTCTCATGATCGGATACCATCAGTGGTCTCAGGTCTCTCCGGAGATGTTCATTTGAGTTCAAGTCTGGGCTCTGGCTGGGCCACTCAAGGGCATTCATAGAGTTGTCTCTAAGCCACTCCTACTGTTTTTCATTGCTTTGTCATGTTGGAAGGTGAACTTTGGCCAACTGTGCCCTTTCTGCGGTGGTGGGGGGTTGATGGGATAGCAGGCTGCTTGCTGCTTGGGCTTATCAACACATTTACAAAACAAAAGATGCTGACAGAGAGGTGCGAACGGATTTAAGGTGGGCCGGGTTTACACGTTTTTTCGTAGGCTTTGGCAATTTTAGTGTTAATGTGACTGCAGACAGAGCTGTGACAGCAGTCACTGCCCCACCATTGCTGGCTCCTTTCTCGTACCTACACATCTCTTGCAGTGTCAGCGGTAGCTGAGAAAACAGCAACAGCTAACTGTCTGGCTTCTTTCATAGAGCTGACAAACTGATTGCTGTCTTCCAGAGCAAAAGGCATTGTAAGCACTAGCTACTAGCGTGTCCATTTTGTCGGTTTTATTACCATTGGTCGTCTCGCCAATATGACGTCTTTTGTTGTTGGTGACGCAGATATTACATACACAAATGTATCAATGGGCGCATTTGGTTGTGCTGTTTCCGAAGATGGATGCATTCACATTACAGTTAGATTCTGGTCACTTGTACTTATGAATTGAACCATCAAGACAGGCAAATCCAATCTGAAAAAAAAAAATCAAAATTGAGCAATGAGGTTTGTAATGTGACCACCACATAAAGTTCATCCACCAAGAGATAGTTTGTTATTTTTTTTATGATTTATTGTGGGCGCAGTGGGTAGTGCTGCTGCCTTGCAGTTAGGAGACCTAGTTTCTCTTCCCGGGTCCTCCCTGCATGAAGTTTGCCTGTTCGCCCCGTGTCTGCGTGGGTTTCCTCCCACAGTCCAAAGACATGCAGGTTAGGTGCATTGGCAATCTTAAATTGTCCCTAGTGTGTGCTTGGTGTGTGGGTGTGTGTGCCCAACAGTGGGCTGGCGCCCTGCCCGGGGTTTGTTTCCTGCCTTGTGCCCTGTGTTGGCTGGGATTGGCTCCAGCAGACCATCGTGACCCTGTGTTAGGATATAGCGGGTTGGATAATGGATGGATGGATGGATGATTTAATGTCTATACGCACGGACTGAGCACAGTTGTCATCAGCCACCACCAACAATGGAGGAAAACTACTGCTGTGACAGCAGTCAATGGGTGCATACGATTGTGCTGTTTCCGAAGACGGATGCGTTCACATTACAGTTAGATTTAGGTCACTTGTACTTATGAATGTGAACCATCAAGTCACGTAAATCCAATCTGAGCAAAAAAATCGAAACTGAGCAATGAGGCTTATGTAGTGAACGCAACGTAAAGGTCATCCACCAAGAGATAGCGTTCTCTGCCATACTTATACCAGAAGGGATCGTACTGCTCCTCGGGACACTTTCCTTGCCCCGAGATGGCACAATTATAAAATGCGCTGGTGATCCCCAGAGCAGCAACAAAAGAGCAATAACTAAATAACTAATCTGGAACGTGAGTGATGAACACTACTTTTCTATGTAGCCAACGGGGGGGATTGGGGGTGGAGGGTGGCGCGCACCACCTCCCCAGACCTAACACAGACAGACACAGACACAAGTTCCAGCTTAACAAAGGCTTTTATTTTGCTGTGGGAAACCCTTCCCAAACGTTTCCCACCTAACTAGCACAGTACAAAAGCACCAAACAGAGTGAAGCACAGCAATGGCTCTGTCTTCTATTCTTCTTCTCTGTCTCTGTCTCTCTTTCCACCTCCCCCCACCCCAACAAGCTTCGTCCCTCTTCCTCCCAATTCTGGCTGCTAGAGCAGTGGCAGGTGGATCCTTTTAAGTAAATCCCTGGAAGTGCTTCCGGGGTCCTGAAGGCTTGGCCCTTGACCACTTGCAGGTAAGACTGGATCCCCATGAAGCAGGGCTCCCCAGTCCCCGCAGCACCTACACCAGGGCTGAGTCAAAGAACTCCACTTCCCATTATGCCCTGTGGGAAACCGTGGTGCTGCCATCTAGCAATCCGGGGGTGATAATGCCCTGAGCACACTCTCTACTCCCAGTCCTTCCAATGCAGAGGGGTCCTGGCCAGGTAAGGGCCCTCACACCTACAGATCACACCAACAGATACAGGGTGATAACTGTAATAAAATTGTTAGTGTAAACAAATAAGTCCGCTTCTTATACAAAACCCGCACTGCAGCACAAACCCCCCCACCACACACACACTCTAATGGATCACAAAACAAGAAACATAAATACACAAGCGACAATTATCATAAAAGCTTAACTGGATGGAAAAGAATCCACCTTGAATATCCATCTGTAGATATACAATTCCTTTTTTTATGTTAATGTTTGATATTGCGAGGGTCACACTGAGTCGGTTCAGAGAACTCCCACAGATACAGTGGTGTGAAAAACTATTTGCCCCCTTCCTGATTTCTTATTCTTTTGCGTGTTTGTCACACAAAATGTTTCTGATCATGAAACACGTTTAACCATTAGTCAAATATAACACAAGTGAACACAAAATGCAGTTTTTAATGATGGTTTTATTATTTAGGGAGAAAAAAAATCCAAACCTACATGGCCCTGTGTGAAAAAGTAATTGCCCCCTTGTTCACAAATCACCTAACTGTGGTGTATCACACCTGAGTTGAATTTCCGTAGCCACCCCCAGGCCTGATTACTGCCACACCTGTTTCAATCAAGAAATCACTTAAATAGGAGCTGCCTGACACAGAGAAGTAGACCAAAAGCACCTCAAAAGCTAGACATCATGCCAAGATCCAAAGAAATTCAGGAACAAATGAGAACAGAAGTAATTGAGATCTATCAGTCTGGTAAAGGTTATAAAGCCATTTCTAAAGCTTTGGGACTCCAGTGAACCACAGTGAGAGCCATTATCCACAAATGGCAAAAACATGGATCAGTGGTGAACCTTCCCAGGAGTGGCCGGCCCACCAAAATTACCCCAAGAGCGCAGAGACGACTCATCCGAGAGGTCACAAAAGACCCCAGGACAACGTCTAAAGAACTGCAGGCCTCACTTGCCTCAATTAAGGTCAGTGTTCACGACTCCACCATAAGAAAGAGACTGGGCAAAACGGCCTGCATGGCAGATTTCCAAGATGCAAACCACTGTTAAGCAAAAAGAACATTAGGACTCGTCTCAATTTTGCTAAGAAACATCTCAATGATTGCCAAGACTTTTGGGAAAATACCTTGTGGACTGATGAGACAAAACTTGAACTTTTTGGAAGGCAAATGTCCCGTTACATATGGCATAAAAGGAACACAGCATTTCAGAAAAAGAACATCATACCAACAGTAAAATATGGTGGTGGTAGTGTGATGGTCTGGGGTTGTTTTGCTGCTTCAGGACCTGGAAGGCTTGCTGTGATAGATGGAACCATGAATTCTACTGTCTACCAAAAAATCCTGAAGGAGAACGTCCGGTCATCTGTTCGTCAACTCAAGCTGAAGCGATCTTGGGTGCTGCAACAGGACAATGACCCAAAACACACCAACAAATCCACCTCTGAATGGCTGAAAAAAAACAAAATGAAGACTTTGGAGTGGCCTAGTCAAAGTCCCGACCTGAATCCAATTGAGATGCTATGGCATGACCTTAAAAAGGCGGTACATGCTAGAAAACCCTCAAATAAAGCTGAATTACAACAATTCTGCAAAGATGAGTGGGCCAAAATTCCTCCAGAGCGCTGTAAAAGACTCATTGCAAGTTATATAAGCGCTTGATTGCAGTTATTGCTGCTAAGGGTGACCCAACCAGTTATTAGGTTCAGGGGGCAATTACTTTTTCACACAGGGCCATGTAGGATGGGATTTTTTTTTCTCCCTAAATAATAAAAACCATCATTTAAAAACTGCATTTTGTGTTTACTTGTGTTATATTTGACTAATGGTTAAATGTGTTTGATGATCAGAAACATTTTGTGTGACAAACATGCAAAAGAATAAGAAATCAGGAAGGGGGCAAATAGTTTTTCACACCACTATAGTCCCGTCAGGCCCTCTCCTATGTTAAACATGAAGCAGAAAAATAATCCTTTACGTTTATTTCCCGTCCATGCATGAACCCCAGTTCGCCCAATTCCTCCTGTAGGAATCGTAGTTTCCCCTACAGTTTCGAAAATTATCCTCTGTCCAGGGCCATCTTAACGTATGGGTACATTGGGCACTGCCTGGAGACCCCAGGAGTATAGGGGCCCAGGATGTTTCTGATGCCAATGTACAAGGGACGTTGAAAACGTTTCCGTATTTTTTTTTTGCCCCCTGCTTGCTTTGCTCGCCAACTACACGCTAGCCACTTCACAGATCTCCGCTCACGTATGGGGATGCGGTTGTACAATTTAAACAGATTGTTATTTTCATGGGAATTGTTACATACGCGTAATAGACCTAAGTATTTTACATTACAGCGAGTAATTAACCAAAGTAAAAAATAGTAAAACATAATAAAATGTTTCATGTTGCGTTAGTTATTCATTGTGTTATACAATTTCATTCTGTTTGGCTTTAAAATTAACACGCAAATACTTTTTAAACTTACACTTTCAGTTAAAACTATCTTTTGAATTAACTTTTCGTCAATATCACATTGAATTTTGATTCTGTGTTTGGACTTTTATCGTGACAATGCAACGTATAACTTGCCCGTGAGTGAATTTCATTTCTTTCCCAATGTTAAATAAAACGACTTTTTCGAATGTTTGCCTCTGAGATTTGTTATTTGTCTTTGTTAACGGGAAACTGTTAACATTTTAATACGAATGGCATATCAAGATCTCCTTTGTTGTGTAATGTTATCTCCTGAAGATGGACTACATTACCTTTCTTGTATACATCCTTCTTTCAACAGTAAGTCGACGGTGGAAGAACAGACGGTGTTAACGGTTGTAGATATTCTTCGTGATATTGTTAGTTGATGTTTTCATCTTCCTCACCATCGCCACCAACTGTTTCAGCAGAGTCTATTGATACGCATTTAACCAATTTGCCGTGTAACCGATCGACAATTTTCGCATTACTTCATTTGACTTCATCGTTTCTCAGTGCTAGGATTTCCCGTGGACTCATTTCTTCTGTTGATAACCTTTTGTGACAAAATTCTTCAATATGATTTGGACATGATTTTGGACGTCTTCTTTAATTGGGAACTTAAAAGTGAAGAAAACGTAAAAATTTATAAGAGCTGAGAACACAGGATGTGTGTCTGTCAAAAGCATTCACACCAATGAGAGGTGAGAGGACCGTGGGTGTGGTTTAATATGGTTGAGAGGAGGGCGGGACTTGAAAAAATCTCATGGCCAAAGTCTCACGGGTCTTGAAAAAAATCTCTTCAAAAAATTCTTGTCTCGTTGCAGGATTTTTTATATAATACAAACAAATAATATTACTTTTCTACACAGTCACCTTCCTTTGTGATGCAATTTTCCCAGCGTCATAACAACTTTTTAATGCCATCGGTAGAAAATGCTTTTGGTTAGGCACGTAGCCACTGATGCACTACTGCATTCACATCATCATCATCACATGAAGTGTCAGGAACAAATGTCTAAACGCTTGGGCTTTATGCTCCTCTGTCAGTTGCTTAGGCACCCACCTGGCACAGATTGGCATGAATCAGGGTCTACATGGGCAGATCCAACATTCACATCCAGCTCTCCTGCACCCTCTTCAACTGTTATTCTTCTGTTTTTGCGAATCAGTTCCAGGGTTCTTTCTTCATTCCTCGTGGTCGTGGCTGGAGCTGGAGCTCCATCTGTCACACTAGTGCGGCCATTTTCGAACATTTCAATCCACTCATAGACGACTCTACGAGAGAGAACTTGATCTCCATACTGAGCACACATGCAGAAATGAATTTGTGCTCCTGGCACACCTTCTGCCCCAATAAAGTGTATGACTGAACGCCCTTCCTCTTTCTAAGTTTTGCAGCCATCTTCACCACAGGGTGACCACTCTTATACTAAATTGCAAGGGCAGCCGGCTTGCCAGACAGAACGAGTCACATGACGCTCACAAGTCAAGTCAAGTTGGGGAGCATGCACTGGTACAATGCGTTGCTGCACCCACCACACGGCGAAACAACTCGGGATCCCGGTATGCAACCCCCCAGGCAGACATGCAGTCCAGTCCCACCCTCAGGAAATGACCCTCTATCTGCCGCAGCCAGGTGTTACGTGGCCTGGTCCAGCCACTCGGGTCCCCAACAATGGGGATCTTACGAGCCGGATCACTCTCGGGGAAATGCGCCACATGGTCGTAGTGCTGTAACTGACTCACAATGCAGGTAATGTACCTCATTCAGGACTCCATGAGCAACACAAAGTCAAACCAACGGTAACCAAGGATTCTCTGAAGAGACACAGGAGTCCAGACTTTGTCTCAGGTCACTGGATAGCGTCCATGTCTCACAACCATATAGCAAGACAGGAAGCACCAGGACTCTAAAGACTTGGACCTTTGTCCTTTTGCATAGACATCGGGAGCACCACACACCCCTTTCCAGTGACATCAGGACCCCCCTTGCTCTCCCAATCTGTCTACTGACTTCACAGGAAGAGTCACCAGAGTCACATGAATGTCACTGCCAAGGTAAGTAAACCTCTCAACGAGGTCGACACTCTCTTCTCATACAGACACACTGCTGATGGCCGTGCCCAAGAGGTCATTAAAGGCCTGGCTCTTTGGTTTTTACCAGGACCCTCACAAGCCCAGACACTCAGACTCCTCACTCAGTCTCTCGAGCTCCACGATCAGAGCCTCCATTGACTCCACGAAGATCACAGCATCGTCAGCAAAGTCAAGATCCGTGAATCTCTCTTCACCAACAGATGCCCCACAGCCGCTGGACCCCACGACCTTGCCCAACACCCAGTCCATACAAGCACTGTTTGATTTGTTTTTAATTTTCTCAATTTGTTTACCTAAAGAACCCTGCAAACACTTTTATTTTTGACTGATATACTGTAAGCAAATGTTAATTCCTTTGTTCAGATTACAGTGCTATGATGTTATGCATTTTCTTATAAACTGCTTTAAACATAGTGTGGCAAACTATGAACCTTTAAAGCAGAATCAAAAAGTACATAGTGATATAGGAGCACGTTAATTCCGTTGTTCCGATTGCACAAAGGGTATTGCTATGATGTCTGAAGTTATAAGGACTGCGATAAAATGTAGTTGCAGATCCCACTGTTCTGATTGCACGAAAAAGTAAACTTTTATTTTTACGCAGATTTTATGGATATAGTGATCTGCTTTACACTACAATAGTTTTCCTAGAATGAGTTTAAAAAAAACTGCAATATATCACCTGGCTTACAGTATTGCAATATATCGCAATAGATTGAATTGTATCGTTTGGCAAAATTTTTGCCCGAATTTATAAGCATCAACTAGACAAGAATATAGTATAGACGCACTGATAAGCTGTTGTCACACACGTGTGCATGGGAAGCAGCTGAAGGGCTTAGGAAATACTTTTTATACATCTGCCCGGGGGGGGGGGGTGCACTGACGCTCTTTCTGAGTTCTCTGCAGGTCTTACCCGGGAAATCCCACCAGGAGCCGCCATTTCCAGGAAGGACACATCACTTCCGGTTCCAGCCCCAAGAATGAGGTCACTTCGGTTCCGGCCCCAAGGATGATGTCACTTCCAGTTCCGGCCCAGAGGACGACATCATTTCCGCCCTCTGTGCTATAAAGCTCACTGCCTTGCTTAGGCAGGCAGTTCTGTTTTGGACTCTGTTGTGTAAACAACTATTACAATGCCTCAAAGACTTTTGCAGCCGGGAAACCGTAATAAACGGGTGGCTGCCCCAAACCTTTCCGCGTCTCTGGTCTCCACATATTACAGTGGCGTAGTCGGCAGGATGGTGTCACGAACTATCACGGAACCAGGTGGGTGAGTACCGGGGCCGAGTTTCAGGGCGGGGAGTGCGCCAGAGGGTCAGGAAGGACGCGGTGCAGGCTCTGCTCCATGAGCATAACTCGGTGGGGACCACCCATCTCGTGGAGAACGTAGAGGGGACCCACAGGCGTGGGCTGGCTTCTGGGGAACACACACGAGTGGCTCAGTATGCTCTCCTTGGCAGGAAAGCCGAGCTGCCCATCGGGACCAAGGTCCCAGTTAGCGATGGGTTGTCCCCAGGCGGCAGGTGAAGGAAATCATAAACTGGGAGTTTAACCCAAGCAAAGGGCTGTCAGAGCAGGCTATGGCTCTCTGGCAACAGGTGGGTGAGTGGCTACGGCCATTCGAGTTAACCCCCTTACAAATAGTGCAGCAAGTGGCCTGTTTTCTGCTGCTAAAAGACTCCCCCAGGAATTTGCCCAGCCGGCCTGGGGCGAATTCCATTCTATGGACGAGCTGCTGCAGCTCTTGCAAACCCAGAGGCGGCTGTGAAACCTGGGAGGGCAGAACAGCCGCTCTGTGGACTACCGGGAGCTATGTCCCACTAAAGCAGTCCCTTCCACGCATTCCAGAGCTTGTTCAAGTCGCCGGGCCGTCTGGCTTGCGACCTGTCAGGGAACAAGGCGGACCGTAGGGGACAATGGCGGGGTTGTTTGTGTGCCCTTAGCAATCCCCTGGCGGATAAACATACGGGGGAGCTTCTTATTAATGGACATAAGATAACAGCGCTGTTCGATTCCGGCAGTAACGTGTCTGTCGTTGCTCGCCGTTTTATTCTACCGCAACAGTGGATTAAAAAAAGACCAGTCTAAAATGTATACACGGAGATATCCGCATACAATACCGCCCGGTGTTACGTATGTCTCGGAGGAACCCTTCGACAGCTTACCGTGGCGGTGCATCCGGATCCTCCGTTTCCCGTAATCCTCGGGCGAGACTGGTCTGATAGTAACGCGTAGTTTAGAAAGCATTCCCGAAAACTTATGGCCTCGTTATAGATGACAACGATTCATCTCAAGTTGCTTCCACACCGTGTAATCAGCCGACAGGGAGTGGGGCGGTAGGCCAAGAGAGTGACGAAGACACTCCCGGACCGTCGCGGGCTACTACGTCATCCACTAGCGCCCGGCAGCGAGGAGGAATCTCCGCCCCTTGAGGTCAGACCGGACCCGCTCTCTGAGTTGCACTTTCAGTTTAGAGCGACGCGGCTTCTTTCAAGAGAACAGTGGAATGGCGACTCTCTGAAACACATAAAGAATGCAGTGGTTCTCGTTAACGCCAACGCACGCATTTGCCCATGCCACAGGGACCTCACTTTGTCGTTGATAATGATTTGTTGTATCGGGTCGCTGAACATGAGGGAAGGTCGGAAGTTGTTGCTAATCCAGCGGACCTACCGGCGGCAGGTTTGCGAGTTAGCACACTCCCACCTTCTTGGAGGCCATCTCGGCTCCGATAAAACATTAGAGCGAATTAAGCTCCGTTTTTCTGGCCGGGATTAATGAGGAGGTTAGCGCTTTTGCATTTCCTGTCCGGAATGTCAACTGCGGCAAATTCCTAGGAGGACCGTGCTCCTCTGGTTCCCCTTCCCCTTATTGACGTTCCCTTTGATAGGATTGGGGTTGACATAGTAGGACCCCTAGAACCCTCAGCCGAGGATATAAATATATACTCGTCCTCGTGGATTATGCTACCCGATTCCCTGAAGCCGTTCCGTTGCTCGGCTACCACAAAAATATTGCACGGGAACTAGTAGGAGTCTTTTCACAGTAGGCATTCCTAGAGAAGTCCTGACGGACCAAGGAACGCCTTTTACCTCGGAAGCGTTCAAGGAGACTGCCAAGTTACTGAAAATAAAGCATTTAAAGACCTCGGTGTATCATCCTCAAACCGATGGCCTAGTGGAGAGATTTAATCAAACTCTCAAGCAAATGCTACGTAAGGTAGTCAGCAAGGATGGGAGGATTGGGACCAACTCCTCCCCTTGTCCTCTTTGCATAGCGGAAAGTTCCTCAAGCCTCTACGGGGTTCTCTCCATTTGAATTACTGTACGGAAGACAACCCCGGGGTTTATTGGATATTTTAAAGAGGGCTGGGAAGGGGAGGCACAGCCCTCCACTAATATTTTGGAATATATCGCCCAATTGCGCGTAGATTTGATGCAATAAGACCGATTCTAAAAGTCATATAGAGAGGCGCAATCAGCACAGGCCGCCTTTATGACCGTGGTACGACTCTCCGGGAGTTCCAACGGGGATCGCGTCATGGTATTGGTACCAACTTCTCACTCTAAACTGCTCGCCCATTGGCTAGGCCCCTCTGAAATTAAGGAAAGGAAGGGATTGGTTGACTATTTGGTGAAACAGCCCAATCGCCGACCAGCTGGCGAATATATCATGTAAACCTGCTGAAACCGTGGAAGGAGAGGGTCGATCCCTCCTCCGGACAGCCCTGCTCTCTCTTCGGAAGTAAGTTCCCTTAATTTCGTGAGCAGCTATCCCCAGGCAGAAACAAGAGCTCGAAGCAGCTATCCGCTCTGTCCCAGAGGTGGTAAGTGAAAACCGGTCGGACCTCTCTGATTGCGCATGACATATTGACTGACCGGGGTGATCGTCCGTGGCGACCCTACAGACTCCGGAGGCAAAGAAAGTAGAAGTGGAACTTGAAATCAAGCGAATGCTGGCACTAGGAGTAATCGAGGAAAGTAGTAGTCCCTGGTCCAGTCCCATCGTCTTGATTGCTAAGCCTGGCGGCAGTTGGAGGTTTTGCAATGACTTCCGTCGGCAACCAAGTTTCCAATTGATGCTTATCCCATGCCTCGCGTGGATGACCTCCTCGAGACTGGGACCAGCCAAATTCTTGACTACACTTGACATGACAAAGGGGTACTGGCAGGTTCCTTTAGCGAGTCCGAAGGAAAAACGCGTTTAGCACTCCTAGCGGACACTGGCAGTATCGTGTCCTTCCATTCGGGTTACACGGGGCGCCTGCGACTTTTCAGCGTCTGGTGGACAAAGTGCTCCGGCCCCATAACTCGTTCTGTGCTGCCTATCTGGATGGCGCGTCATCTATTCCAGCACCTGGAAGGAACACATACAGCAGGTCACAGCAGTATTACGGACACTGGGAGAGGCCGGGCTCCGAATCAACCCCAAGAAATGTTTCTTTGGATTGAGGAAGCCAAATATTTGGGCTACCTAGTGGGCGGGGTACTGTGAGGCCACAGTGTTCCAAGTTGCAAGCCATAATGGCCTGGCCCGTCCGCAAACCAAGCGGCAAGTCCAATCCTTTCGGTTTGGCGGGTACTACCGCCGGTTTGTGCCTCGCTTCTCCGAGAGAGCGGCGCCCTTGACCGACTTGACAAAGAAAAGAGCTCCTAATACGGTGGTATGGTCTGATAAAGCGGGGCTGCATTCAGTGACTTAAAAAGGGCTCTGACTTCAGCACCTATCTTGATCTCCCCTAACTTCTCTCTCCCTTTTATCCTCCAGGCGGACGCCGGACACAGGCTTGGGTGCCGTGTTGAGCCAAAGCGTCGGCGGTGTTGAACACCCGTTATGTACCTGAGCGGAAACTGTTGGACAGGGAGACCAGGTGCGGCGGTGGAGAAAGAGGCTCTGGCGATCAAATGGGCGTAACTCAGCTGCGGTACTACCTCTTGGGTCGCGTGTTCACTCTGGTGACGGATCATGCACCTCTGAAGTGGATGGCCCTTCACAGGGAGTCGAATCCACGGGTCACGAGGTGGTTTCTTGACCTGCAGCAGTACAAGTATACGCTCGTTCATCGACAGGGGTCTCTTCATGCCAACGCCGATGCCCTCTCCCGGGCCCACGACCTCTCGGTGCAGGTCGCCCGACCCACGGGTCTGGGCTGAGGGGAGTCTTGTCACACTGCGTGTGCATGGGAAGCAGCTGAAGGGCTTAGGAAATACTGTTTATACATCTGCCCAGGGGGGGGCGGGGTGCACTGACGCTCTTTCTGAGTTCTCTGCAGGTCTTACCCGGGAAATCCCACCAGGAGCCGCCATTTCCAGGAAGGACACATCACTTCCGGTTCCGGCCCCAAGAATGAGGTCACTTCCGGTTCCGGCCCCAAGGATGATGTCACTTCCAGTTCCGGCCCAGAGGACGACATCATTTCCGCCCTCTGTGCTATAAAGCTCACTGCCTTGGCTTAGGCAGGCAGTTCTGTTTTGGACTCTGTTGTGTAAACAACTATTACAATGCCTCAAAGACTTTTGCAGCCGGGAAACCGTAATAAACGGGTGGCTGCCCCAAACCTTTCCGCGTCTCTGGTCTCCACATATTACACTGTGTTCTAATTATTAGTTTAATATAATTACGCTGCGAAAACCAGAACCAGTGTAGTATACAAGTGATAGGTGGGGATGTTTTCTGCGCAGAGCAAGAACGCCTTCGGACTGATAACGAAATGAAATTATGAATTTTAAATTACAGGGGGTCCTCGGGTTACAATGTCTCGACTTTACAACGCTCACTCCCGTAAAAACTTTTAAAATATTGAGACGTGAGAAGGAATAAAGGTAAGGATTTTTTATTTACACTCATTTTTTCTGTTACTACAGTACAGTACGGTATGTTTATGTCCTTTTCCTTTTTCTGTGGCTTAGTTGTGTTTTTATGTTATAGATTATGATTTTGCAAATGTGTTAGGATAGGTAAGTGACTTGGGCTAGGGTGTGTTTCGACTTACACCAAAATTCAGGTTACATCACTGTTGTAGGAACGGAACTGTGTCGTAACCCGAGGACCCCCCTGTAGTTGTTTGTCCTCCTAGAAATTATTATCAGTGTAATGTTTCTGTTTATTTTTATTATTGCCTCATGTAAAGTTATGTTGTTACTTAAGCATTCAATTAGAGAAGTAAATGTTTATTATATTAGAATGAGAATAGGAATATACCTTGTGGTACCCGGCCGGGACGCCCAGGAGGACCGGAGGAGGGCTTGTGCCTCCTCCAGATCGCGAGGGGGAATCCGCCCTGGTTATGTTGGGGGCCTCGGGTGAAGGGCTTGGAAGCCCAGCCCTGTAGGGACCCGTGGCCACCGCCACGCGGCGCCCCAGTGCCTAAATATCCCGTGTGGTACCCGGCCGGGATGCCCAGGAGGACCGGAGGAGGGCTTGTGCCTCCTCCAGACCGCGAGGGGGCATCCGCCCTGGTTATGTTGGGGGCCTCGGGTAAAGGACTTGGAAGCCATACCCTGTAGGGACCCGTGGCCACCGCCAGGCGGCACCCCAGTGCCTGAATATCCCGGGAGCCCAGCACTTCCTGGTGTGTCGGGGAAGACGACAGGGGACACCCGGATGGCTTCCAGGTGCGCAGCCGGCACTTCCGCCACACTGGGGTATGGCTATGGAGGAATGCCGGGAAGCAGCTGGAGCCCATCCAGGTTCCCATTTAAGGGGCCGCCTCCCTCCAGTCATCGGCAGAAGTCGGGTGGAAGAGGACAGAGCTGGAGGGGCGACTAGAGGCGGCCAGGAAAAGGGCAGTGGAACTGTGTGGCCTGGACATTTGGGGGAATCGGTGCTGGAGGCACTGGGGTTTGTGAATGCACGAACATTGTAAATATTGTAAATAAATGGGTGTGTTGGGTGAGAAACCGTTGTCTGTCTGCCTGTGTCCGGGCCAGCGTCCACAACCTACATTTAGATCTCCAATGTTCATTTCTCTATTAAGTTGTAATGTGTTAGGAAGTAGTGTTTATAAAGTTAAGCATTCAGGATCTGGGAGGTTATGTGAGAGAAAGTAAGATTGGTATTGCTTTGTTTTGGTCTGGCCGTGTGCTAGCAACTGCAGAGAATACAGCTTGATTGACTTTAAAATTCTGCTTATGGTTTATAAAGCCTTAAATAATCTTGCTCCATCTTATATATCGGAATGTCTGACACCTTATATTCCAAATCGTAACCTCAGATCCTCAAATGAATGTCTCCTTAGAATTCCAAGAACAAAACTTAAAAGAAGTGGTGAGGCGGGTAGACGGCCTTCTGCTGTTAGGCACCTAAAATCTGGAATAGCCTGCCAATAGGAATTCGCCAGGCTGATACAGTAGAGCACTTTAAAACACTGCTGAAAACACATTACTTTAACATGGCCTTTTTATAACTTCATTTTAATCTTAATTTAACTTAATCCTGATACTCTATATGTTCAATCTCCTCAAAATAACTATTCATGGTGGCTCTAAAATCGCTACTGACCCCTACTCTCTCTTCTGTTTCTTTCTCCGGTTTCTTTGTGGTGGTGACCTGCGCCACCTCCACCTACTCAAAGCTTCATGATGCACCAACAATGATGGACGGATTAAAAGGCAGAAGTCTACGTGACCATCATCATCATCAAGCCCTTCCGTGAGAACCCTAAATCCAAAGAGGACTGTTTGACTAATGTTAGGTAGATTGCCCAGAGGGGACTGAGCGGTCTCATGGTCTGGAATCCCTACAGATGTTATTTTTTTCTCCAGCCGTCTAGAGTTTTTTTTGTTTTTTCTGTCCCCCCTGGCCATTGAACCTTACTCTTACTCGATGTTAATGTTGATTTATTTTGTTTTATAATTGTGTCTTTCATTTTTCTATTCTTTAATATGTAAAGCACTTTGAGCTACTGTTTGTATAAAAAATTTGCTATATAAATAAATGTTGTTGTTGTTGTTGTTGTTGTAGCTTGTGTTTGGAATAGAAATCTGCCTCCATCCAGTTCTTTTTCTTCCCAAAAAGGATTCCATCCATCTTAGAAGGGAAACCTTATTACATTTGGTGGCAGCGGTGGGTGGACTCTTTACAAACACATCTAAACCAGCTACTCAGATGCAAAGGGACGCTGAGGTTCAGTTGGGAAAAGAGAACTTGACTCCGTTTGGACACGACACAAATACTAATCCTGCTGTTCAGCTGGAATCTGGGACAAATCAGGAAGAACTTTCTCCTGTTGAAGATGTTCCACATGAGCCAACTCAGCAACGACTTCGTCGTCCTACTATCCTACCAAAACGTTTTAAAGACTTTGTAATGGGTTAAAATATTACATTGTTAACTTGTTGATGTATTTTCTAAGCTGTAGATTTACAAGGCCAGAAACGTGGGCGGAGGGAGTAATGTAAAGTTATGTTGTTACTTAAGCATTCAATTAGAGAAGTAAATGTTTATTATATTAGAATGGGAATTGGAATATACCTACATTTAGATCTCCAATGTTCATTTCTCTATTAAGTTGTAATGTGTTAGGAAGTAGTGTTTATAAAGTTAAGCATTCAAGATCTGGGAGGTTATGTGAGAGGAAGTAAGATTGGTATTGCTTTGTTTTGGCCTGGCTGTGTGCTAGCAGCTGCAGAGAATACAGCTTGTGTTTGGAATAGAAATCTGCCTCCATCCAGTTCTTTTTCTTCCCAAAAAGGATTCCATCCATCTTAGAAGAGAAACAAAAGGACATAGTCTGAAAATGATTTTCGAAGCATTTGTGGATAAAAATCAGAGAATTTTAATTTTTTCATTCATGAGTGATATTTTTCCGAACCCTGACACGAATTGTAATGAGCCTTTTGGCCAACAATGCCGCCCCCAAAAATGTGCGGACCGCCCCCTCCGCCCGTCCCTAACTACGCCACTGCTGCGCCTCCATTCCCACACCCACCGAGCGCAATAACTGATGAGCCTTCTCCTGGCAAGCGCTGTAGCCGCTAACTGGAATCCCACCTGTAAACGCCATGCTGACAAACACTGGCATTACCAGGCAATTAAAAATCCACAAAAAAGCTGACTGAAAGCGAGCTGATTGTCCAATGGGGATTTCTGCTGAGCTTTCATAAAGAGTCTGTGCGCCGTTCGCCCGCTTTGTCGACTTCAGCAGAACTGCACGGACGGACTTCATTCCCGCTTACAGGCTGAAGTATTCACTTCCATTTGTCGTTAGCAGCTATTGCATTTGCTACTGCCTTGCAGTGATCCAATCCCCCGGCCCCCCCAGGCCACTGAGCTGCGGCTCCCTCCATTCCCTCTCTCCTTCTCCTTCTCCCATCCCCAGGGTCTCATCCGGCATGTTTGCGCCTCTCATTTCTGAATCAGAGCCTGAGCTGGCAGCTGCCGCTTGTGATTCTGGCCGCACACCTGTCGTGTAATAATTAGTCAGGCAGGAGTTAAGAAAGAAAGAAAGAAAGAAAGAAAGAAAGAAAGAAAGAAAGAAAGAAAGAAAGAAAGAAAGAAAGAAAGAAAGAGACGGCATACACAGACCAGCTGGGTGGGTTCAGGTGACAGCATTAAAAAAGACCACTTACTGAGAAAGAGGCTGAGGATCCCTGAATGAGCCCGTGGCTTAAGGCGCTATAGAGCATCTCACTTAACTTTAGAGAAAACTGACTGGGATACCAAATGTCAAACAATTTCACTGCTAATCTCAAGCTTTCTATCAAAGGCGCTATATAATAAAACTCATTACATTCTAAGTAAAATTTATGAGGACACCAAATCAAATAAAAAATTCTGCCATTTTAGGTGCTGTGATAAAATTGCTATATAATAAAGTTTAGACAAAAGTAACTGGGATACCAAATGACAATAATTTTACTGTGTTTTAGGCTGTCAGTCAAAGGCGCTATATAATAAAGCTCACTACATTGTAAACTAAACTGCCAAGGACATGTCCTGTTAGTCTCAGGCTTTCTGTCAAAGGCGCTATATAATAAAACACACTTCACTTTATATATAACTAACTTGGACACCAAATGCCAGCAATTTTATTGTAAGCCGTATGCTTCCGGTCAAAGGCGCTATATAATAAAGCTCACTACATTTTAGATAAAAACCAATGAGGACACCAAATTAAAAAATGTTGTTAGTCTCTGGCTGTCTATCGAAGGCGCTATATAATAAAGTACACTTCACTTTTGACACAACTAAACAGGAGAGCAAAGGAAGAATATTTACTCTTAGCTTTATGCTCTGCTAAAGGCGCTATATAATAAAAGCTCACGTAACTTCAGAGAAAACTAGCTGGGCCACCAAATGACAAACATTTTACTGTTAGTCGTAGGGTTTTTTCTTAAAGGAGACATATAATACAACTCACTTAAGTTTACAGAAAACTGATATGGATACCAAATTAAAACATTGCATTGTTACTCTCGGGATCTCCATCAAAGACGCTATATAAAAAAGCTATCTGCACTTGAGACAAAACCGATGAAGACACCAAATAAAAAGTCCTGTTAGTCTAAGGATGTCTGTCAAAGGCGCTATATAATACAGCACACAAAACTAACTGGGACACCAAATGACTAAACCTTTACTGTAAGTTTTAGGCTGTCGGTCAAAGGCGCTATATAATAAAACTCACTTTAGATAAAACTGATGAAGACACCAAATTAAAAAAATGCTGCTAGTCTAAGGTTGTCTATCAAAGGCGCTATATAATAAAGCACACTTCACTTCTGACTAAACTAAACAGGACAGCAAATAAACAAAATTCACTGTTAGCTTAGGTGCTCTGCTAAAGGCGCTATATAATAAAGCTCACTTATCTTTAGAGAAAACTAATTGAGGTACCAAATTACAAATATGCTACTGTTAGTCATAGGGCTTCTCACTAAGGAGCTACATAATGAAACTCCTGAGAGTGGTCCAGTGGGGTATATACCATCAAAGAGCAGTTGATTGGGTCCACCGAACAGAATTTAGCACAATAAAATATACATAAAGGTGCAAAGGGCAGAGGAGGAGGCTCTCAATGGATGAAGAAAATGCTAATAAGGCAGAGGAGGAGGTTTGAAAAACAGGCCAAAATATCACTTTATTTTTGAAAAAGTTAGCCCAAAAGTTGTAACCTTTCCCGCAGGCGCCGAGCAAAGAACAGCCCAATTGAGTGGTGTGCGCATACTTCTTGTATTTTCTGGCTCTCCTCGCAGATCCCAAAGGTGTTCAAGATGTCATCTTTCTTCTCTTAATCAAGTCAAGACCTGGAAGTCCCAAAAGCATTTCCAAAAATGCCCAGTAGAGGGGGGGGGGGAATCCCTTCAAAAACCCCGGCAGGACACAAAAACAGAAGCTTGATAAAATAAAAGATTTTGTTCTTCACAAAAAAAAAAAAAGTTCTTCCTTAATGATGAAGCTATGTGGAGGATTTATTCCCAATCCGAATTCCCAAGAACAGTGGAAAATAAACAACAAAATGTCTGGTAAACACAAAGCACAGTGAATTGGCAAAAAAGCACAAGAAGTTATCAACTCCAGAGTGCATTTGAAATGAACCACCGGGGAACTGTGGACGACCCTCCAGATCTAGAGGGCAGGGGGCTGTTCCTGATGGTGACTGGCAGGCAGGTGGCCCTGCCTCTTGGGGATCCACCCACCAAAGGCATGGGACAGGCACATAAAATGTAACAAATACTGAAAATCCTCAATAAAAGGAACAGAAACATTTAGAGATACATGAAAAATGCACGACAAAGACACAAACCAAGCATTTTGAACTCCAGCCAGGAGACAAAACCCTGGCAGAAACACGACAATTATGGGCAGGAATTGTAAGGACCGACGCCTATTCTAAGTTGTCTGAAACTGCATTCATTTCCAGGGAGCCTTCATTAAAGATGAATTATAGAAATAATCACCCTAAACAAGTGCTCTTCAGAATGTAACAGCTTATCTTGGACCGCCACTCATTGACAGATGAAAGCGCCTCTTTTGCTCTGATTTCCTTCACTAATGAAAACTCACAAAGCGAGAGCCTCTGGGTTTATTGGCACTACCGACGGGCACACATCCCTCCTTCTGCGCTTGTAAAGACCGCAGCGGGAAACAATCCAAACTCATCTTTCCCTCCGCCTTCGTCCATTAGAAGGACTGCACTGTGGAGAACAAATTAGCATTCGCGGTCTGGCTTATTGCTATTGTCATCATACAGTTCACGTCAGCAGCCATTTTACCAGCACTCTGTTCATGGAGATTTTAGAAGTTGGGCCAAAATGGACTGCGCTGCATCTGCCTTGACTGGCCTTGATCTGCACGGTCGTTACTGCTATGTGTGTGCAACACAACTCCACATGCAGCACGTTGGCGGTCTCCGGCGCCACGACCAGCAGGCCATGACCACCCTGCTTCAAAACCCCAGTCCCTCCTTACCTGCACACTTGGGCAGAGACCACTGAAAACAGGACACCAGATGTCAAGCACCAGACTCGACCCCAGGGGGTCTTTGATTTATATTTTTTTTATTGGCCCCTTTATACAAAGCAAACTTTGATATCTGAGATAAAATTGGAACATTAGGACAATCTGGACGAGAACAGGCCAGTCAGCCCAACAAAGCTCACCAGTCCGACCCACTTAACTTCTCAGAAATAACATGAAGTTGAGTTCTGAAGACCCCTAAAGTCTAACTGTCCACCACACTACTTGGTCGCTTATTCCAAGTGTCTGTGGTGCTCTGTGTGAAGAAATGCTTCCTAATGTTTCTGCGAAATTTACCTTTAACAAGTTTCCAACTGTGCCCCCGTGCTCTTGTTGAACTCATTTTAAAGTCACCGTCTCGATCCACTGTGCTAATTCCCTTCATCATTTTAAACACTTCATTCAGGTCTCCTCTTAATCTCCTTTTGTTTAAACTGTAAAGGCTCAGCTCTTTTAATCTTCCCTAATAACTCATCCCCTGTAGCCCTGAATGACCTTCTCTTGTGCTGTTATGTCCTTTTTATAGCCTGGAGACCAAAACTGCACACAGGACTCCAGATGAGGCCTCACCAGTGTGTTATAAAGCTTGAGCAGAACCTCCTGTGACTTGAACTCCATACATCAAGGCGCTATATAACCTGACATCCTGTTAGCCTTTTTAATGGCTTGTCTGGTAGTTGATAGTGTTGAGTCCATTGCAACTCCTAACTCCTCATAAGGTGGGCTTTTGATTTTGAGACCACCCACTGTGTATTCAAACCTCACATTTTTACTTCCTATGTGTAATTCTTTACATTTACTGACATTAAATTTCATCTGCCACAAATCTGCCCAACCTGTCTGCTGTCCAAGTCCTTATGCGATTATATAATGGATTCCAAATTATCTGCTAATCCACCTGTCTTGGTATCATCTGTAAACTTAACCAGTTTGCTATTTATCACATAGTGCCTTTCCTATCTATCTTTCTATCTTCATATAGTGCCTTTCATATATATCTATCTTTCTATTTATCATATAGTGCCTTTCCTATCTATCTATCTATCTATCTATCTATCTATCTATTATATAGTGCCTTTCCTATCTATCTATCTATCTATCTATTATATAGCGCCTTTCCTATCTAGCACTATGTGATAGATAGATAGATAGATAGATAGATAGATAGATAGATAGATAGATAGATAGATAGATAGATAGATAGATAGATAGATAGATAGGAAAGGCACTATATAATAGATAGATAGATAGTGCTTTTCCTATCTATCTATCTATCTATCATATAGTGCCTTTCCTATCTATCTATCTATCTATCTATTATATAGTGCCTTTCCTATCTATCTATCTATCTATCTATCATATAGTGCCTTTCCTATCTATCTATCTATCTATTATATAGCGCCTTTCCTATCTAGCACTATGTGATAGATAGATAGATAGATAGATAGATAGATAGATAGATAGATAGATAAGGCACTATATAATAGATAGATAGATAGTACCTTTCCTATCTATCTATCTATCTATCATATAGTGCCTTTCCTATCTATCTATCTATCTATCTATCTATCTATCTATCTATCTATTATATATTGCCTTTCATATCTATCTATCTATCTATCTATCATATAGTGCCTTTCCTATCTATCTATCTATCTATCTATCTATCTATCTATCTATCTATCTATCTATCTATCTATCTATCTATCTATCATATAGTGCCTTTCCTATCGTTCTATCTATCTATCATATAGTGCCTTTCCTATCTATCTATCTATCTATCTATCTGTAGTCTAGTGACTTTCCCAGCTTATCCATGTAGCTGCCTATTATATAGCACCTTTCACATGTGTCTTTTGACCCGTCTATCCACTGTGTGTCATCCTTCTTATCTTGTTGTGTATGTAGGGCAGTTTCTTCTAATATGAAGCCAGAAAAAGAGAACCTCAGAAACGTGTGACATTCTGCAGACTTTTCTACAATATTAATGGACAGCCTGAATTTGAATTCAACTAACATCGCCAATGCAGACAGAAAGGACCCGATTGTTTGCTTTTTCAAGGTTGTTTCATTTGGCTCCTTTTCCCTCCTTTGCTGTTGAGAATGACCTGATGTTTTTTTGCCCCCATTCATTGTGAATTTCCCCTTGGGATTAATAAAGTATCTATCTATCTGTCTAGTGTGTGCTTGTATTTATTTGACAGACCCCTTTATCCAGTGCGACTTCTAACATTCAAGGTACAAGTGGTTCATTTTTGTTTTCTCCAGATGGAGCCCAGGCAGGTGAAGTGACTCACTTAGGGTCACATTGGTGTCAGATGTAGGATTTGAACCCACAACCTCAGAGTTTCAAGCCCAAAGCCTTAACCGCTACACCACATGGTTTATAACAATGTACTGTAAGCTCTGGCGAGTGAAGTGGGCTACAACTTTCAAAATTGTTAACACAAAGAAAAAAATGGTGGACTTTTAATCAATGGAGGACCAGAATAATAAATTAAAGGCCGTATTCTTTGGCTCTTAAACTCTGTTGTTATATACTATCTAATATATTAATGCTCACAAACTAATTGCGGAGAAGTGTGTTAGGACGCAGGGGTTCGGGGCTGGACTGCGGCGGTCCCATTCTTGCTGACCTGCATGCTGCGGCTGCCTTCTCTTTCACTAAATCAGAACTCTTGGTAGGTAAGCTGGCTGCGTGCCGACGCACTCTATTTAAGCAGCACTTGTTGACTACTTTAAATATTAATAGATTTTTCCAGTAATTCACTAAGAGATCTGGACAATAACCAATATGGCAACATAGCCCTGCGCAAGCTTGTTTCCCATCTGTTTTTAACTCTAGATTTGTTACCATGGTAATCCTCCGGTGGGATGCAAAATGAAAGTGCTGTGCTTGGGAGAATATGAATGTATTAGATATTTCATGAACGTTCTGTTTGAAAGGAAGATGCAGAACACAACGCAGCCTGCAGTGCCAACGTGTTTATTCATCCATCCATCCACCATCCTAACCTGCTTTATCCAGGGCAGGGTCACAGGGCAGCAGGCATCGGGCACAAGGCAGGAACAACACCTCAATGGGGTGCCAGCCTAAATCCCTAAGAATTAATTTTAAATATAATAATAATAATAATAATAATAATAATAATGCATTTATTTGTATAATGCCTTTACCATGCTGTAAATGTTTGTGCCAGGACTGCACACTTGACTACCCATCCATCGAAAATCTAACCGGCTTATCCAGGGCAGGGTCAAAGTGCAGCTGGTGTCCATCCCAGCAAGCATCGGGTGCAAGGCAGGAACAACATCTCAATAGGGGGACAGCCCAAATCCCTAAGAATGAATTTAAAATGTAATAATAATAATGCACTTTATTTATATAGCACCTTTCCTGTGCTATAAAGATTTATGCCAGGACTGCACACTTGACTATCCATCCATCCCTGCTTATCCAGTGCAGGGTCACAGGGCAGCTTGAGCCCATTCCAGCAAGCATTGGGCACAAGGCAGGAGCAACACCTCAACGGAGCACCTGGACAAACTCCAAAGAATGAATTTAAAATGTACTAATAATAAAAATAACAACAGCAATAATAATAATAATAATAATAGGGCGGCACGGTGGCGCAGTGGTAGTGCTGCTGCCTCACAGTTAGGAGACCTGGGTTCACTTCCCGGGTCCTCCCGGTGTGGAGTTTCCATGTTCTCCCCGTGTCTGTGTGGGTTTCCTCCCACAGTCCAAAGACATGCAGGTTAGGTGGATTGGCGATTCTAAATTGGCCCTAGTGTGTGCTTGGTGTGTGTCCTGCGGTGAGTTGGCACCCTGCCCGGGATTGGTTCCTGCCCTGTGTTGGCTGGGATTGGCTCCAGCAGACCCCTGTGTTCGGATTCAGCAGGTTGGAAGATGGATGGATAATAATAATAACAAATTTTATTTATATAGCACCTTTCCTGTGCTATAAACATTTTCAACAGGACTGCACGCTTGAATACCCATCCATTGATCCTCCTAATCTGCTTATCCAGGGCAGGGTCAAAGTGTAGCTGGAGCCTATCCAAGCAAGCATTGGGCACAAGGCATGAACCACACCTCGAGTGGGTGCCAGCCTAAATCCCTTAGGATGAATTTAAAATGTAATAATAATAATGAATTTATTTACTGTATATACTGTCTTTACCATGCTATAAATGTTTGCACCAGGACTGCATGCTTGACTACCCATCCATCCATCCATCCTCCTAACCCGCTTATCCAGAGCAGGGTCACAGGGCAGCTGGAGCCTATCCCAGCATGCATCGGGTGCAAGGCAGGAACAACACCTCAATGGGGTGCCTGCTCAAATTTCTATTAATCAGTTTAAAATGTAATAATAATAATAATAATAATATATTTTATTTATATAGCGCCTTTCCTATGCTATAAATGTTTGTGCCAGGACTGTATGGATGATTAGCAATGGGTGACCCCTCGGCACCACACAAGTTCAGATGGAATGGCACAATTTGAGGTTTTTAATGGTGGCTGGAGTTCCAATTCTGCCACCGGCCCCCAGGTTTTTCCCAGCAGATTGTAGGGCCTACCTGAAGGGCTGGATGCAGATCAATGTCATACCCACAACGGAGCAATTGCAGGTTAAGGGTGTTGCTCAAGGGCCCAACGAAGTAGAGTCACTTTTGGCGTTTACGGTTTCAAACCAGCAACCTTCAGATTACCAGGGCAGATCCCTAGCCTCAGAGCTACCACTCCGTCCAGTTAAAGACTGGACAAAAATGTAGCCTCGACTGATGAACCTCGATTTTTGCAGAAGCACACAGATGGTTGGATCAGAGTGGCGCCAACAGCATGAATACCTGTACCCAGACTGCATTGTGTCAACAGTCCAGGCTGGTGGTGGTGACGTAATGGTATGAAGGTATGTTTTCTTAATACACTTTGGGCCCACAACTACCAATCAATATTCTCTTGAATACCACACTGTATCTGAGTGTTGCTGCTGACCAAGGGCATCCCTTCATGGTCAAAACTGACCCATTTTCTAACAGCTATTTCCAGCATGGCAGTGCACCACATCACAATGCAAACTGGTCTCATGAATATGACAATGACTTCAGTGTTCTTCATTGGCCTCCACAATCACCGGATCAGAATCCAATGGAATATTATTTAATACATATAATATTGTATGTATATATACTATATATATATATTTTTTTTCTTTACATAGTTAACTGTAATTACCCCGATCTACAGGCTGCCAAGTAAACGAACCACAGGCCATGGCGCAACGTAAAGAGCCTTTGCCTCTAACACTGACATCCGAGGTTTGATCCCCGGTGAGGGGTAAAGTGGAGTGTGTACGCCTGATGAGCCCAAATAGGGCGAAACACGTGTTGCGTACTCTTTGCATTATTTGACAGTTAACTATGTAAAATTCTATGATCTGCTTCTCGCAACTGAGAGGGCACCTGTGGCGGATGTTTGCCGACTTGCAGACCAACCACACTCTTTACCTGGTAGGTAACCACCTATACAATCAGATTGTAATTCAGACTTCGAATGTAATATATATATATTATAATATATTATATATCTTCTTCTTCTTCTTTTGGTTGCTCCTGTTAGGGGTTGCCACAGCAGATCATCTTATTCCATATCTTCCTCTCCTCGTTATCTTGCTCTGTCACACCCATCACCTGCATGTCCTCTCTCACCACATCCATAAACGTTCTCTTAGGCCTTCCTCTTTTCCTCTTCCCTGTCAGCTCCATCTTAACATCCTTCTCTCAATATACTCATCATCTCTCCTCTGCACTTGTCCAAACCAACACAATCTCACCTCTCTGACTTTGTCTCCCAACCATCCACCCTGAGCTGACCCTGTAATGTCCTCATTTCTAATCCTGTCCATCCTCATCACACCCGATGCAAATCTTAGCATCTTTAACTCTGCCACCTCCAGCTCTGTCTCCTGCTTTGTGGTCAGTGCCACCGCCTCCAACCCATAAAACATAGCTGGTCTCACTACCGTCCTGTAGACCTTCCCTTTCACTATTGCAATATTGTATAATATAACCTTTAGAATGTGGTAGAATGGGAGATTGCCACACTTTAGGTTTGCTAATACCAATCAATCATCACTTGAATGCCACGACTAGGTGAAGTATTGTTGCTGACCATGGTCATCCCTTCATGGCCATTAATGACCCATCTTCTAATACAGGGGGACCCAACTCCGGTCCTGGAAGGCCCCAGTGGCTGCAGGTTTTCATTCTAACCCTTTTCTTAATTAGTGACCTGTTTGTACTGCTAATTAACCATCAGGAGTGGGGAGTCGGTCTGCCTCTGTGTTTTGGAGTGTAACTTGCCTCTGCTTAGCTAGTGATACCTTTTGGTTTATTGATTTTTAAAGTTTGTCCTGTTTAACTACTACATGGGCAGAGCTGCAGGGGACGGCTAATCTTCCATAACTACAGCTAATCGTCTGATATTAAAATGTAATTCGCTTCCATCCATCACTGCAATTATTTTTCCAATCCTCATCTTGGATTGCGGTCGCGCCCGGACGGGAGAGAAGTACAAGTATGCACACCCACACAGTGACTCTCCATGAGCCAACGTTGAGTCGCTGATTAAGTAAACAAAGAAAGACATTCTACTGTTTTTATTTTTAACTCAAAATCGGTTAATCGGCTTGAATGACTAGCGAGCCATAACTTTGAATTAGAGTGGATTCGGAATCTTGGAGCGGCTGAGTTTGCTTTTGTTTTGGACGAAACTAAAATTAAAAAAAAACTGCAGGAATTGGTATACTAAGGAATGGACTATTATGACTTACGAACACAGATCCTAGTTAAGGAAATTCTTTATGATCATACCTTTGGCACAAAAATATTGACTGTAGTTTTAAATTCTTCTTCACAGCAGTCTCTTCATAAGCCATAGCGAGAGCGGCAGAATCTGTATACTGATGCATTGTGGGTCTTGTAGTTTCAACGCGCAAGCAACTAACATTACAGTCTGATAATGCATATTACAAAGTGCAGTCCTCAAGGGCGTAAATGTACACAAACACAAGTCTTCTCTCTTAATAATACGTTGCTTCTATATTTAATTTTTCAATAACAATATTAATAATATTTTCATTTTTTTAATCTGTTACCCTAAAGCGAGTCATAGGTATCTGGAACATTGCGTTATGGGATTTGTAGTTTAGCTAAAAGTTGCGCGTCGCACTGTAAACCAGTATGTGCTGTGTTTTTGAACTACATATCCCGAAGCGCAATTTTCTTCGTTTACAAACGCCGAAGAATGGCGGCCCCTTTGGTACGAGCATGTGGATTCTGTGCTGTCAAACTGCAACGGGGAGGCTGGTGTTCAAAATATGTTCTTATTTCCACAAATACGTTCGCTTTCACAATAGTACGTCCAACTACCGTGTCTCCGCAAAGTAAACCGTCACCCCGAAAAAAGTAAGTGCCCATGCTGTTTTGTCTTAACTTTTCAAGCTGTGTATGACTTTGAGAAATTCCGTTTACGAGATTCAGCTGTCTGATATTTATCACCTGTATTTTTACAACGCAAATGGGTCATTAAACTTAAAAGCGTTTAGTCGCGATAGTTTCAAATCACAAATACAGTATTTATATTTTGTGATTCGTAAGGACGTCCTTATCAGCATTGATTCATACGGTGCCCTTGATCGCGTTTTGTACTGTTACTTATAAAATAAGCACTGGGAGTGCGAAGTTCAATGAAAATATGATTCTTTAGGAACAGATTTAATATTTTGTCATATTTTACTCAAAAACTAGCACTGCAGTGTACATTGACATTACCTTAGCAATAACGTGGGGTGCTTACAGTAGAGCATTACATGTGCTAACAAAGCAGTGGGGTTAAAACAACCCAGCAAGAGGCGGATCAACAGAAAAGACGAGATCACAATTTACAACCTAGTGCTGCTCTGACTAAGCCATCGGGGACCACCAGCTCCTGCCTTCGCTGTCCTGCTTGAATCTGCTGCATCCCCAGGTTGTTGAGGGGGGGGGGGCGTCTGAGTTGTCTCTTAAGTCTCCAGTTTGGGGGGGTGGAGTTTAGAGGCGTGTCTGACAAATAATCTACTGTATTTATTCATATTAAACAGAGCTAGAGAGTCCATTTATTAAGAGGGTCATATTGCAAATAGTGATGGGTGGTCCGGCTCTTTTCAAAGATTCTTCTCTTTTGGCTCGGCTCCCTTAGAAGAGCCGGCTCTTAATGCTCCTAAATGTCACACATTTTAGCCTAATTTAGCAATTATGAATGGTTTGTGTGTTGGTAAGCAATTTTTTTATTCGGTGTTTTTCATAAAAAACATATTTTTATGCATTTTTTTGTTACAAAAAAAATACACAGTTACTATTGTCTAACATTTTAATCAAACCTTTAAATGAAGAACTGAACACAGAACCACAGCAAACAAATCAAGTAAATAAAGGCCAAGGTCTTAACGTTATTACACTTCAGATAAAAGTCTTTAGTGGAGGTTGGCATTCAGAAATACCAGATGCCTCAGCTTGTTTCTCCTCTCTGTGATTATTTGTCCTGTGTTTTTGAGAAGACTCTGTCTGATGGTGGAGTGGGGTCTCTGAGGTAGGGATCTGCACTGGCAATCGGCAGGTTGCCGGTTCATCTCCCGTAACTGCCAAGAGGGACTCTGCTCTGTTAGGCCCTCTTAACCTGCAATTGCTCTGTCCTGGGTATGACGTTAACCTGCAGGGAAAAACCTGGGGGTTGGTGGCAGAATTGGCACTCCAGCCACCATAATAAAACCTCACACTGGTTCCACTCCATCTGAATTTGTGTGGTGCTGAGCGGTCACCCGCTCCATGGCTGCACTCGGGTTCTTTTTTTTGCCATTTTGTCTTTTATTTTCCTTTTAAAATCTCTTGACAAAGTTTACATTCAATATACTATGTTGAAAGTTTGTCTTATACACACGCTTACATATTTTATTTGGCTTATTAGTACACATACACTTATATTTTTACTTTCTCATATATGAAGCATAGCAAAGGTATCGTAATCATGCAAAGATTCGACCTCAAGATTTTGATGTTTTATTTTTTTTTTTTTTTTTAAATTTATTTATTAATTTTATTATAATCAATACATAGTAATCAAGTTTTACAAAAAAAAGAATTATGCTAAGAACAGATCGATCCCCACCCTTGAGAGAGAGAGCAAGCCAAATGGTGTAAAATTTAAGGCTTGTAAAAAATACCTAAATCAACAAATTCTCTGTGCTTTATAAACTCATTTCAAAATATTACTGATTAGATCCTGCCATGTTTTGAAAAAAGTCTGCACAGATCCTCTAACTGAGTATTTGATTTTTTCCAATTTCAAATAATATAACACATCAGTTTCCCACTGACTTAAAGAGGAGAGTTTGGGTTCTTCCAGTTTATCAGAATAAGTCTGCGTGCCAACAGTGTAGTGAATGCAATCACAATTTGTTTGTCTTTCTCCACTTTAAGACCCTCTGGAAGAACCCCAAACACAGCTGTTAATGGGTTAGGAGGGATTGTGAGTCCAAGACTGTCTGAGAGGTAATTAAAATTTTTGTCCAGAATAATGTTAATTTGGTGCAGGCCCAGAACATGTGACCCAGTGAGGCTGGGGCTTGGTTGCAACGTTCGCAGGTTGGATCATGCCCTGGAAACATTTTGAGAGTTTTAGTCGAGACAGATGTGCTCGATATATAATTTTGAGTTGTATAATTGTATGCTTTGCATATGGAGCTTGAGTGAATTCTCTGCATTGCTACTTTCCACTCCTTTTCTGATATATTAATTGAGAGGTCATTTTCCCAGTGTCCTCTTGGATCTTTGAAAGGAAGGGATTGTAAAAGGATTTTATATATTGTAGAGATGGAGTCTAACTCCTTGAAATTGAGCAATATTTTTCCAGCGTGGATGAGGGTGCAAGATGAGGAAAATCTGGAAGGTTCTGTTTAACAAAGTTCCTGATTTGAAGATAGTGAAAGAAATTTGTAGCTGGAATGTTAAATTTGGAATGTAATTGTTCATAGGATGCAAAGGCGTTGTCTATATAAAGATCTCTAAGCAAGTTAATTCCAAATTTTTCCAGATATTAAAACTGCATATGTTTGTGAGGGTTGAAAGAGGTGGTTCTTTTGCAGGGTGCCACAGAAAGAAGCTTCTCCGTCTTAAAATGCTTTCTACATTGGTTCCAGATTCTAAGTGAGTGGAGCACAATTGGGTTATTAGTGTATTGCCGATAGCGTGTGTTTATTGGAGCAGAGCAGGAATACAAAGAAGTACTGCAGGATTTTACTTCTATTGCGGTCCATGCCTGTGTATGTTCTTCTATTTGTGTCCAGGTTCTTATCGACTGTATATTTGCCCAGTAATAAAACTGGAAGTTAGGTAGAGCCATGCCACCTTCTGCCTTTTGTCTTTGTAGGGTCGCTCTTTTGATGCGTGGATGTTTAGAATTCCAAATAAATGAGGTTATTGTTGAATCTAATTGCTTAAAGAACGATTTATTAATGTATATTGGTATGTTTTGAAATAAAAAGGAGCTTAGGAAGAATATTCATCTTAACAGTGTTAATTCTTCCAGCTAGTGTGAGATGAAGGGTTGACCATCTATGCAAGTCTTGTTTAATTTTTTCCATGCAGGCACGAAATTTTGTTGATATAGAGCTTTATGTTTACTTGTGATGTTTACCCGAGGTATTTAAACTGTTCTGCAATGATAAAAGGAAGGGTGTCTAATCTAATATTATATGCTTGCGAATTCACGGAAAGAGTACACTTTTATTCAGATTAATTCTGAGACCAGAGAGCTTTTGAAATTCTGTGAGTGCTGCTAAGACTGCAGGCACAGAATTTTCTGGGTCCGATATATACAGTACCATGTCATCTGCATATAATGAGATTTTCTGTTCCAGTCCTTCTCTGCTAATCCCCTTTATCTGATCAGTATTTCGACAATGTATTGCCAGTGGTTCAATGGCAATTGCAAACAGCAGTGGTGACAAAGGGCATCCTTGTCTTGTGCCACGTTCTAGTTTAAAGTAGTCTGAGCAAATGTTATTGATGCAAACTGAAGCTTCTGGGTTAGTATACAGTAATTTAATCCATGCACAAATGTTCGGGCCAAACCCAAACTTCTCCAAAATAGTAAAAGATATTTCCATTCAATCATGTTGAATGCTTTTTCTGCATCCAATGATAATAATATTTCTGGGGTGTTTGATTTAGTTGGTGAGTATATTACATTAAACAGGCGTCGAAGATTTGAAGATAAGTGTCGGCCCCTAATAAATCCAGTTTGGTCTTGTGATATTACCGAGGGGAGCACTTTCTCCATCCTTCTAGCTATGATTTTAGAGAGTATTTTAACGTCGTTATTCAGAAGTGAAATTGGTCTGTATGATGCACATTGTAATAAGTCCTTATTTTGTTTTGGAAAGACAGTGATTAGTGCTTGGCGAAAGGTTTGTGGAAGAGATTGGTTATCTCTGGCTTCTGTAAATGTTGCTAATAGGAGGGAGCTAGCTGAGCGGAGAATTTCTTGTAAAACTCTGCAGGGTAGCCGTCAGGGCCTGCTGCTTTTCCACCTTGGAGTGACTTTATAGCATCCAGTAATTCTGATAATGACAGAGGTTTATCGAGTTCCTCCACACTAAAAGCGTCAATTTGTGGTATCTGTAATTTATCCAGAAATGCATTAGATTGTATATTGTCTTCTTTAAACTCAGTAGTATATAGGGATTTATAGTAGTCTCTAAAAGTGTACATTATATTTTTGTGTTCGATGATTTTATCTCCATTCGTGTTAGTAATTACCGAGATTGTGTTGCGTACATCGGGTTCTAATCTGGGATCCTGAGTTGGTTTGTCGTGTGGTGGGTGTGGCAATGCGCTCTATCAGCGTGTGCTCCTAACTTGTCTGAGGGGATTGATGTTGCGACGACGCAGAGTCTTCCTACCATTACCTTAACCAGGCGTGTGTAGACTGAAGCCTTGGCCTTCCACCAGTTCTGTGGGTCTTCATTCTTGGATAAAGGGGCTCCTCAAGATAGGACCTCACCTCCAGTACAGCATCAGCTCCCCTTGCAGTGTCTCCTGTTGCTCTTTTGTCAAAGAGCCTCCTGACAGGCCGCTGGGGTTGCATCTTGCTGCTGCTGCAGTTATTCTTTGAAGTGCCTCATCCACAGCTCTGTTGTCGCTAAATGCTAACTTTTTAAACCCATCAAAATAAAGTTCCATCCCTGCCTGCAAGGGTTCTCAGCAGAGCTGAGCAGGAGTGGGTAAAGATCTGGCTCTCCCCGACGGGAGTCGGCTGTTCTCGTTCTCTACAAAGAATCGGCTCTTAGAGCCGGCTCATTCGCAAACGACACATCACTAATTGCAAAATGTATGGATAGAGTAAAATGGAAACACGTACAGTATTTTTTTTTCCATAACCCTCTTACCTAACTCATAGTTGTGACTGAGGAACCTGAGTCTAAAGCAGGGGCAAAGGGCAGAGGGTGTCAAACTCATATCCTTGAGGGCTGTAATGGCTTAAGGTTGACTTAACTCTTTCAGTGCTGATGTCGACCTTTGTCAAAATTCAAGAGTAGAAGACGGTAATCAGCTGTAAACTGCAACAAAACTCACCCTTACATTTTGTTCGACTCTCTTTGCTAGAAGGACAGTTACATAGCTTTGTTGATTTAACCTCAATTCCCTACACGTGCGTGAGTAGCGAAGAGCAAACAACCTCTAAAATGGCACCAACATCTGGCGAGAGACCAAAGTGAATGTACAAAGCAAAATACTCCATGGACCTTTTTACGTAATTTCGTTGAATAGGACTCTGACTTGTCGGACTCCGAGTTTGATGCAAGTGATCTGGAGATGGATATCAGAAACGAAAGTGAGGTACCAGCTTCCTCTGATTGGTCCCCAGCTGATCGTAGTGCTGAACACTCTCATGTAGCTGATGCGCCAACAGAAGCGTTTGCCTGGTAGGACCACCACTTATGATGGTGGTGAGTCACACTGCAACCCCCATCGCCCCGTCTGCTGTGCGAAGACAGCCAGGCAGCTGACCCACCATGAATTCCTGCTGACCATCGAGGTGCCCCCTGCGCAGCCACTGCTGCCAGAGATGCCAAACATACGCCAACAGCAGGCACAGCACCTAGCAACAGATGTTTTATGTTGACTTATGTGTGAAACCATTACAATGCGTGCTATTCAGAAAACTGAATTTTTTGGAAAAATTATTCATCCCTCAAAGAGTTAATGAATAACCAGCTAATTGAGCGTCTAGTACTTCTTTTGCTTTATCTTTAGTTGACTTGTGTTTTAAGAGCTGTGGAAAAATACAAAACAGCTTGATCAATCTGGTGTATGTGACAAGAGCCATGCAGACCCTGCTTGCCCATGGTGTACGTGACAAGGGTCATGAAGACCGTGCGTGCCCAAAGTATGCGTGCTAAGTGCTACTTCTTGTTTTAAGGTTGCTACACAAAAAACCACAAGTGTGGACTCATCGAGCCCCAAACTAAGGAAACTAACAGATGTTTTCCACTTTTAGATTTCTGGTAGTGCTGATTCAGGCTAATATTTTGAAATACTTGTGTAACTAAAGTCATATATAGTCAATAAGCCCTAGAAAAATTTGGGACACCGACCCCTCGGGGCAGACGAAGGGCAGGTGTCCTAGGACTGTGCTTCTCTGTCATTTTACCTTTGCCTGGTGTGTATCAATAAAAGATTTTTACTATCTTTAATTATATCTCTCTGTCTTCAGTCACAAGAAACGACACAATAGAAAAAGTGTCCACAGAGCCCTTGTTCTGCCAGCAGCCATGCCACATGCATTTCAGAACAGGTAATCCTGGTAAGCTAAGCATGTTCGATCCCAGCCAGTACTTGGATGGGAGACCATCAAGGAAAGGCTTTAGGTGCTGCTGGTGAGACAGGGGGGGGCGCTTACCCAGTGGTCTGAGTGTGGATCCCAATGCCCCAGTGTGGTGACGGGACACGGTGCCATCCTTTAGATGAAATGTAAAACAGAGGGCCTTACTCTCTGGGGTCAGAAAAGATCCTTGGGCATCTTTCAGAAGAATAGGGTGCCAAGAGTTGCCCATCACGGCCTGTTTTCATGATTTATGTATTAATTTTATAATTACTTGTTTTAGTATTAGATGTGATTAATTTCATACATTTATACAATTAATTAGTTTCTAAATTGCCCATCACAGCCTGGTCATTCTTGCCTGTTTATGCATATGAATAAAAACATTATGTCCTATATTAAAGTGTTAACTAATTAATTAATAATTAAAATATAGACCACAGGGCTTATCTGTTCATTTTTTTATTAAGAAAGTGAAATCCTGTAAGTTCTGTGACCATAAAAATACTAAAATAAATACAATTTTCTTTAAAATACACTTTTTAGCTAATAAGATATGTTCAGAAATATTTATCTGTAATACATATGGCATAAAAAATAAATTGCTTCTCATAATTGAAAGCTGTCATCTTGTTTAATTTCTTCCGTAATGTACCTCTCTGTAATAAAGCTTAATTAAAACAAATTAGTTTTCACCATTTTCGATAATAAATATCTTCTTATATAATACGCTACCATGGCTGTTCATTTGTCTGTCCAGGATTTTAAATCACCTGTAGCTTGCAAACTGTTGGACCTGCTGATCTGAAATTTGGTACACATGCACTACGTGACGTCTACTATCCACTTTCGGGGTGATGATTGACCTTCAAGGTTATTTCTCTTTTTACTGTATTTTTATTTTATTTTATTCTAGAATCAACTCTCGGCAGCGGCCAGCTGAGAGGCTGTGTGGCGCATGTGTACGGGCGCCATTCTCATTCCCTACCACCTTCGCTGTCACTTCCCCTACCACTTCATATCTTAAATCATTCTTGAGGCAGATTGAAGACTTAAGTGTCTGCTTAACTGAAAAATGAAAGAAAACGTCCTAAGTAATTGCAACAGAAACACTGACTTAATCAGTTTTAAAACGAAAAGATGCCGATGAAAGAAGAGAGGAAGCGGGCCACTAGGGTGGTAGAAGAAGCGCTGCTCAGGAAGCAGCAATCGCGTCAACCTCTGAGCAAACGAATGATAAACGTACAGAGAAAGAGGATAAAAACTGTGAGGCTCAAGTCAAGTGTATAACGTGCAGTGCACCGTTACTGGTTTTTTAATATTAGGGCTGGGAACCGATTAAAAAAATTAACTAATTAATTGCATTAATGTATGAAATTAATCACATTTAATACTAAATCAAGTAATTATAAAATTAATACATAAATTATAAAGTAAATACACACTGAATCATAAATTTAATGTGCACAATTATTAGGCAAGTGAGTATTTTGACCATATCATCATTTTTATGCGTATATTCCAACTCCAAGCTGTATTAACTTGAATGCTTATTGGATTTAAGCACGTCAGGTGATGTGTATTTGTGTAATGAGGGAGGGTGTGGCCTAAGGAGATCAACACCCTATATCAAGGTGTGCAGAATTATTAGGCAGCTAGTTTTCCTCGGGCAAAATGGGCCAAAAAGAGATTTAACTGACTCTGAAAAGTCAAAAATTGTAAAAAGTCTTTCAGAGGGATGCAGCACTTTTGGAATTGCTAAGATATTGGTGTATGATCACAGAACCATCAAACATTTTGTTGCAAATAGTCAACAGGGTCGCAAGAAACGTGTTGAGAACAAAAGACGCAAATTAGCTGCCAAAGATTTGAGAAGAATCAAACGTGAAGCTACCAGGAACCCATTATCCTCCAGTACTTTCATATTTCAGAGCTGCAACCTACCTGGAGTGCCCAGAAGTACAAGGTGTTCAGTGCTCAAAGACATGGCCAAGGTAAGGAGGGCTGAAACCCAACCACCACTGAACAAGAAACATAAGTTGAAACGCCAAAACTGGGCCAAGAAATATCTGAAGACAGATTTTTTCAAAGGTTTTATGGACCGATGAGATGAGAGTGACTCTTGATGGACCAGATGGATGGACCTGTGGATCAGTAATGGGCACAGAGCTCCACTCCAACGTGGAGGTGGGGCACTGGTATGAGCTGGTATTTTTAAAGATGAGCTAGTTGGACCTTTTTGCATTGAAGATGAACTCAAAATCAACTCCCAAACCTACTGCCAGTTTTTCGAAGACACTTTCTTCAAACAGTGATACAGGAAAAAGACCGTGATTTTTATGCAGGCCAATGCTCCATCACTTGCATCGAAGTTCTCCACTGCGTGGCCAGCCAGTAAAGGCCTTAAAGATGAAGGAATAATGACATGGCCCCCCTTCCTCATCTGACCTAAACCCTATCGAGAACTTGTGGGCACTTCTTAAACGCTAGATTTACGGGGGAGAAAAACAATACACCTCTCTGAAGAGTGTCTGGGAGGCTGTAGTCACTGCTCCACAAAAAGCTGATCGTCAACAGATCAAGAAACTGACAGACTCCATGAATGGAAAGGCTTATGACTGTTACTGGAAAGAAGGGTGGCTATATTGGCCATTCATTGATGGATTTATTGTTTTTGAAATCAGAGATGTTTATTTGTAAATGTTGAGGTGTTTGTTTATTATTCTCACTATAACAGATGAAAATAAACAAGTGAGATGGGAAAATTTTCATTTTTCCTTTAGTTGCATAATAAATTTGCACACTAATAGTTGCCTAATAATTGTGCGCACATATGTATTCCCCTGATGATGTTCACACTCACATTTCTGTTGTGAAACATTCAGGTTTCAGGTTTATTAACATTTTGGATTGACTGATAGCACTGTGTTTGTTCCATATTAAAATTAATCCTCAAAAATACAACTTGCCTAATAATTCTGCACTCTCTGTAAAAAAAATAATAATGGCGTAGTTAAACTTTGGCAATGACCTTATACCTGAACGTTTAACCAAATACTACTTGAGCAAGTACAACCTGAATTTGAATGTCTTCCTAAAAGGCAAGTTGAAAAGAAGACAATAAGAAAATGAAAGACCAATGTATTAATTATCAGATTGGCATAGCATGTGAAACAAAGATGTGTCAAATTAAAAGAACCAAGCGACCGTTGACTTTGAATGCACTGCTGAAGACTGATTTAATTGTCCCGCCTGTGTCTAAGAGATTTAATACTTTTGTGGTTGGTAGAATCGTGGTGTGCCTTGGGATTGTTCTGGGTTACAAAAATGTGCCACCACAGAAAAAATGGATGGAGAACACAGATGTACCTACACCTTTGCTCCTGGCACCCTCAAAAAAGAAAAAAGATCTCTGTAGCTGTTATCTCGCTTAAAAACTCACACCGTGCATTACTTGGATGGTTACACTGCATTCTTTGTATAAATTAGCGAACTTACTGCAAACGTAAACATCAGTAGGGATAATCGATACACTTCTCTTTCGCAGAATTTTGTAATTATATTAGGGCTGTCAGCACTGTAAGCTAGCTGGCAGACTGGCGAGTTAAATACAGAGGTATTGGAGACTTATTTTGGTTTTAGTGCCACTCAAACATAACTTTTGTAGAACTTATGTTGTATGACATTGATTCGATCTTCTTACATAAATAAAAAAAAAAAAATACCTTTGCACCTTTTCTCTAGCATTGCACCAGGGCTGTGCCCCTGCACTAGGGAAGCCATTCCTGGATGAGCTTATCCCGGGCTCCCGGGGATGACACAGTGCACGGGTATCTCACACATGAACGGTTTTAGAACGACCAACATTTTTTTTAATAAAACTACTGCAATACGTTGACACCAATAAAAGACTAACCTTATCTACAAGCAGTTCATGCTGTCATATAAGTACATGTATCTAGTTAGTTGCGGTAATTAAAGCGTAGGAAGCACAACGTGTCCAGCGTTTGGTCGTCCAGGTGAGAGCACACCTTCGTGCAGAGTACGCCAGCCGCTGAGAAAGCACGCTTTGCCTCCACTGAAGTAGACGGCACAGTCATCAGATTCAGATACTCTTCTTCTAAACAACTCCCTCGCTTGCCGTTGCTATGAAACACCGCCATTTCAGCTTTTACTGATGCATCCAGTTTCTTGTCATCATTCTGTGATGGCAAGTTTCTTGGCACAGATAATGCGGATGCAACAGACTGACGCATTGCAATTTCAAGTTGCTGTTCAAAGCTGTTGTCTTACAGACGTCAATGAAGTCTGTCCCATCCCGGCATTCGTGAGCTGCAGAGTGCAGACTCCTTCCAGTCCACTGTGCTCAGTCTTAGTGGGAGCCGGGAGACTGACTGCTGCTGGTCTGTTGTTGACTGAATTAATCGGCAACACACTACACCGTGGGCCAGAAAACGTGCCACTTACTGTAATTATTTTCAGCTATAACTCTGTTATTTCTTGATCGATTTTTACACTTTTACACACTATATATGCGAGCCTGGCCGTTCCCGGTTTCCCGGGAATTACAGCAGTTTCCGGGAATGAAAAATGTCCTGGAATCCCGGGCTCTCTACCCTGCACCCATGTCACTATGTAAAAATCAAGAAAATGTACACCAGTGCTATGTATTGACATGTGGCATATCGATGTGAAATGTTCAACCTCAATAATAATAATAATAATTAATTACATTTATATAGCGCTTTTCTTACTGCTCAAAGTGCTACCACATAGGGAGGACCCGTTTAAATGAAAATTACATTTCATAAAATTTTTAAAGGTAGTATATAAATACGGTACTGGATATGTATGTAATTTTTAAGGTACACACTTAACTTATTTGTATTATTGAATTGTAATGCTAATAAAAAAAAGCATGAAAATGCTGCCCTGACCAAAGCACTGCCAGAGGTATTTGCATTGTTGTCAACCCAGGATATTTCTTAAAGTGTTGTTGGTGAAGAGAGATTTCTGATCTTGATTTTGCTGACGATGCTGTGATCTTCGCAGAGTCAATGGAGATTGTGATCGGTTCTCTCGAGAGACTGAGTGAGGAGTCTGTGTGTCTGGGCTTGTGAGGGTGCTGATAAAAACCAAGAGTCCAGACTTTTAATGACCTCTTGGGTACGGGCATCAGCAGTGTGTCTGTCTGCGAAGAGAGTGTTGATCTCATCGAGAGGTTTACTTACCTCAGCAGTGACATTCACGTCTCTGGTGACTCTTCCTGTGAAGTCAGTAGACAGATTGGGAGAGCATGTGGGGTCATGAGGTAGCTGGAAAGGGGTGTATCTATGCAAAAGGACAAAGGTCTTCAGAGTCCTGGTGCTTCCTGTCTTGCTGTATGATTGTGAGACATGGACGCTATCCAGTGACCTGAGATGAAGACTGGACTCCTTTGGTACTGTGTCTCTTCCGAGAATCCTTGGGTACCTCTGATTTGACTTTGTGTTACTCACGGAGTCCCAAATGAGACACATCACCTGCATTGTGAGGGAGTGTCAGTTATGGTACTACGACCATGTGGTGCGATTACCTGAGGGTGAAATGGATCATTGTTGAGGATCCGAGTGGCTGGACCAGGCCAAGGGGACACCCATGTAACACCTGGCTGCGGCAGATAGAGAGTCATTTCTGGAGGCTGGGACTGGACCGCTTGTCTGCCTGAGGGGTCGCCAACCAGGATCCCGAGTTGTTTCGTCGTGTGGTAGGTGCGGCAGTGTGCTGTACCAGTGCCTGCTCCCCAACCTGACCTGACCAAAAATTAATGTGATTACTTTCCCAGGCTTAATTAATACATAGTTATATTCTCACACAATCAATAAATTGATATTGGCAAATAAACACTGTGTAACTGTAAATGTAAATATACATGCAGTTTTAGAGTTTAATAATTTTTAATCATAAATTGTACTACATATTTTTTTGCTGTTAAACTATGCATGTTGTGAGGGACGGCTGGCGGTTCATTCCGGCCGGGAAGTCCCTGAAAGAAAAGAAAGGAGGAAGCCAGCCTTTTAGGGCACTGCATCCCCCGGGATGCTAGGTGGCAGCTCCCCTGGATGGCAACGGTTCCCTGGATTCCCTCAAAGCATCCTGGGACGCGAAGTCCATTTCCTCAGCCCTGTTTGGTGCCATGGGCACCGCCAAGGGGAGCTTACCAAGATCCTAGGGACTCCTACTGTTACGACAACCTGGAAGTACTTCGGAGTCATGAGGGCGGAAGCCTGCAGTACTTCTGGGCTACTTGAGGAAGGATGATGTGGCAATTGACACGGAAGAAGAGAAGGAACACTTCTGGGTCATGGACCCAGCAAAAAGAGCCAGAGTTGGGAGGTTGGGTGACGAAGCTGCTGGAAGTGGAGGATTGTATTGTGATTATTGTTATTATTATTGGAGAATTGTGGAGTGGGTGGTGCTTTGTGCACTGTATTGAAGAAAATATTAAAAAAATCTTCTTGGTGCTTTTACAAGTGTGTCTTGGATATCTGTCTGGTGGGTTTCACGGGGCAACAGCGACCACAATGTACTATATTTATACAGATGTTTAGTTTTCTTCAATGTACCAGCTAGACACTCCTAATTCTTGAGGTTTAATTGTAAATAGTGATTGCATTTTTAAGAATGCATTACTTATTTCTTACCAAAATGTATACTGCATAACACCCACAAACAAATAAATAATAAACACAGTGCAAACATTTAAAAAGCCAAAAATGTATCAAATGTTTGTAAGATGTTTATCAAGAAGACACAAAGCTAACTTGCTGAACCATTTTACAAGTAAAACGAACTCATTTTGCTTTGATGCTAATGAGCCTATTGTTTACTAAGCAGCCATTTCAAATTCTTCCTTATCTTTTCTTTTTTCACTTGACAGTGTGAGCTGCCTTAGTTAACACAGACTCATTTAAACAGCCTCTGTTTTATTTAAAGGATAAAATAAAAAGATCTGAAGTCATTAAAGTAGCTTTTCTTTTTTTTCTGATCCAAATATGTTGTGGATCAGAACAGATGAATGTTTTTCAGATTTTTACTTTTTTCTTTTCAAATATAGAATACAGAAGAATAGAACAGAGCCGCATGATGGCCTTGCTGCAGCACATCTGCAGGTCATTTAATCCAACGTCTGCCATGCCGTGGTCACTTACTGTTCAATGTCAATATCAATCTTGTGTCAACACGAATTTTTCTGTCCGATCTTATTATCATGTTTTTAACCAGATTGTTTAATGGAATCTTGGAAAGTGTGAGGAGTGGAGAAGAAGTGTACTGGTCCCGACATTTAAGTATAAGGGGGATCTGCAGGACTATAGTAATTACCACAGCATGAAGTTATGGCAAAGAGTAGTGGTAGCTCAGTTAAGAAGTGAGGTGATGATCAGTGAGCAGCAGTATGGTTTCATGCCAAGAAAGAGCACCACAGATGCAATGTTTGCTCTGAGGATGTTGATGGAGAAGTTTAGAGAAGGACAGAAGGAGTTGCATTGCGTCTTTGTGGAACTGGAGAAAGCAAATGACAGGGTGACTGAGAGGAGCTGTGGTATTGTATGAGGAAGTCGGGAGTGGCAGAGAAGTATGTAAGAGTTGTATAGGATATGTACGAGGGAAGAGTGACAGTGGTGAGGTCTGCAGTAGAAGTAACAGAAGTGGGATTACATCAGGGATTGGCTCTGAGCCCTTTCTTATTTGGAATGGTGATGTACAGGTAGAACAAAGGAGATTAGACAGGAGTCCATGTTTAAATCCTTGGGATCAACAGTACAGAGTAATGGGGATTGTGGAAGAGTAGTGAAGAAGAGAGTGCAGGAAGGGTGTAATGGGTGAAGAAGAGTGTCAGGAGTGATTTGTGACAGATGGGTATCGGCAAGAGTGAAAGGGAAGGTCTACAGGACGGTAGTGAGACCAGCTATGTTATATGGGTTGGAGACGGTGGCCCTGACCACAAAGCAAGGGACAGAGCTGGAGGAGGCAGAGTTAATGATGCTAAGATTTGTATTGGGTGTGATGAGGATGGACAGGATTAGAAATGAGGACATGAGAGGGTCAGCTCAGGTCGGGCAGTTGGGAGACAAAGTCAGAGAGGTGAGATGGCGTTGGTTTGAACATGGGCAGATGAGAGATGCTGGGTATATTGGGAGAAGGATGTTAAGGATAGAGCTGCCAGGGAAAAGGAAAAGAGGAAGGCCTAAGAAAAGATTTATAGATGTGGTGAGAGAGGACATGCAGGTGATGGGTGTAACAGAACAAGATGATGAGGACAGGAAGATATGGAAGAAGATGATCCACTGTGGCGACCCCTAACGGGAGTAGCCGAAAAAAGAAGAAAAAGAAGATTAGGTTGATTGGTGTCTCTTTATTGTCTCGGTATGAAAGAATATTGGTGTCTGTGAGTGTTCAGTGGGCTGGTGTTCTGTCCGTGGCTTGTTCCTGCCTTTCACCTGATGCTGCTAGAGTAGTCTCGGGCTCTCTGTTACACCTGACTGGAGAAAAAAGGTTCTGAAAAAATTATGGATAGACAAAAACCATGTGTAAAGTTATTGTACAGTATTTAGTTTTTAGAATTTTCCATCCAAAAACACTTTTTTATATGTTACTTACCCCATGTAGTTTGTAGTGGTAAAACTTTTTAATCTCATGTTCCATGCACAATGGCGATAACAGACTTTTTCTGATAGAAAAGATATCTTTGGTGTCCAAAACTTAACAACACCAAACAATAACAAAAAAGTCCAGGGAAAAAAATCTCACATTACTCATATCACGTATTCCACATGTGAAGTCATCCCTTTGTATGCTCACAGTAGGTAAAAAGCATTCCTTTTTACTAAAATGTTAAATAAACCACACTCCGATGTAAATGAGCATTTGAGTTGCAGACCTGCCAGAAGTGGTTTATTTAACAATATTTTAGTAAAAATGCATGCCTTTGGGACATTACGAGCATACGACTGGATGATTTGACATGTAGGCCTAGGCGACATGAGTAACGTGAGATTTGTTTAATGAATGTTTTGCTACTTTTCGCTGTTGTCCAACATTGGTCACCGTAGACACCTGTTCTATCAGAAAAATTGTTATCTCAGTTCTGCATGAAAATATGAGGTTAAATCATTTTATTGGCCATCACTACAAATTACATGGGGTGAATAACATTAAAAATCCCTCTAGGGATTATTCCTTTAAGAACCTGTCTTTTATGCCTGTTTCCATATGGTTAATTATGCCTTCCCTTTTACTGTATATTTCTTTTTAAGATGAAAAACAGCAAATACTTACCAGTCAGTCACAAATGACATCCATCCATTAGCAAACTCCCGTAATCCAGTTCAAGATCCTGGAGAACCAAAGCCTATCCCAGAGGCTTTGATTAGCTAATGATTGTAATGATTAAAAGCAACTATTTCAGAATCTTTTGCCCTTGTGAGCTCTAATTGGTTTATTCATAAATGTTTTCTTTCAAAGAAAGGAGGAAAACAAAATAATTTCTATGTTTGAATCCTAGACATACATGCTTTAATTTTCCTTAAGAAAATAGTGTGCTTTTGGATTGGCATGATATGAATAGACATGGAAAGGAAATGTTTAATTTTGACATACAATTTGAATTTCACACAGAGAGCACTGCCAAAGGAATGACTTTATTATACAGGGGCACTGCCCAGTACTTACAGAATACAACAACTCCACTGGCTGACATCGTTCATAACCAGAACGCACCTTGCAGTTGTGTTCGCCATGAAGGTTGCCATTTAAAATAAAAAACGAATTGATTGACACTCATCTGGCAGATTTGTGTATACGAAAGGATATTGTCTTGATTAAGGTCATAAGATGAAGAGCTGAAACATAATAACAGGCAGTTATAACTTTAAGTAAAATTGTGTTCCAGTACAGTGGCTTCTGTAAGCTTCAATCTCTGCAACTGGCAGGGCAGTAAGGCAGTTTACAACTGGGGTCCATGGACTGTTAAGCACAGAACACAATTTCTTGGAGCGTGACGGGTGCCTATTAATCTGCACCGCTTTTCTGTTCAGTAGTCATAATGAGCCTCACTGGTATGGCTACTGGTTATATAATCATTTTTGCCTCTGGTCTCCATTTTTCTGTGTAAAGCAAGGTTAAAGTCTGGCTTTCTTTTTTTTTAGATTTGTTTGTGTCATGAGAGTATTTTAATGAAACTCTGTAAAGTGCAGCAGTCCTTTTATTTATGTATATATATATCTGTGTGTATATATATATACTGTATATATATATATATATATTATATATATATATATATATATATATATATATATATATAGTGGTAGATAGGGGGCACTCTCGCTCCCTTAAACCCCTGTCCACGACTCCAGACACCAGGTAAAAGTCCAAAATCCGACCTTATTAAATCTTCACAGTGTACAAAACACCCTCTCCTCCACTATACTCATATAAATACTCAATAATCACAAATACTACAATCCTCCAGCTCCCAGACGCGTTGCCACCCTTCCACCCAGCTCAGCTCGCCGTCTGGGAGCTCCCACAGCCCTTTTATATATCCTGACCAGGAAGTGTTCTCCATCCCCAGTCCATGTGACTCTCAATCACTTCCGGGTCAGGTACAAGTTCTTTTCTTCACCCCCGGAAGCACATCATTCCTCTTGTCCACGTGTGCTTCCGGGGCGTAGGGAAAATAGCCATTGTTCCTCCCTGCAGCATCCCCTAGTGGCCCCCACGGCATCCAGCAGGGCTGCGCATAAAAACTACATTGTCCATGATGCCCTGCTGGTCTTTTGGGGACCTCCATACTGCAAGGAGGGCTCCACCTGGTGGCTTGGGGGTATTGGCCGGCATAAATGGCCGGCCATCCTCCACAATATATACTCTCTATATATAAAATCCTAAGCCTAAAAGTGCAACAATATTGTTTAATGATTTTATGTGACGTTTTTATGTCATGTTTTTTATCACTCTTTAAATCAGGGTTATTTTAAAACCTACATACTGTATATATGTTTGGTATCATTCTTTTTAGAATTTATCTAAATTTATTGTGATGTTGTTATATTTTCAGATTCTTATTCCATTTTTAAATTATAAATTAAAAAATATAAAGAACTCGCGTCTTGTGAAGCGAGACTTTGTTGGCAAGAGATTTAACCACACCCGGGGCCGGAAATAAAAGACAAAGAGTAGGACAGCTGCTGTACAAGCTTTGAAATGTTTGAAGCGCTGCGCAAGATTCAGATCACGAGGCACAGCAGCAGCAGCAGCAAGCCAGCAGCTGATCGAGCAAAGAGGAGTTATAAAAAGAACTGTACAGTATTTGTTTCCCATTGTATAACCGTTTAAGAGGAGGTTTCAGAGTAGTGACCACACCTACTTGGTGTGTGTTCAGCCCCCCTCTTCACAATGCAAGCGGCAGACTGACCGCAACAGGGGGCTGGGCGCCAAAGGCGCCAGTGGGGCTTGCCCCCCTAGTATTTATATATGTGTGTGTATACAGTATCTCACAAAAGTGAGTACACCCCTCACATTTTTGTAAATATCGTATTATATCTTTTCATGGGACAACACTGAAGATATGACACTTTGATACAATGTAAAGTAGTCAGTGTACAGCTTGTATCACAGTGTAAATTTGCTGTCCCCTCAAAATAACTCAACACACCAGCATTAATGTCTAAACCGCTTGCTACAAAAGTGAGTACGCCCCTAAGTGAAAAATGTCCAAATTGTGTTCAATTAGCCATTTTCCCTCCCTGGCGTCATGTGACTCGTTAGTGTTACAAGGTCTCAGGTGTGTTAAATTTGGTGTTATCTCTCTCACACTGGTCACTGGAAGTTCAACATGGCACCTCATGGCAAAGAACTCTCTGAGGATCTGAAAAAAAGAATTGTTGCTCTACATGAAGATGGCAGAGAGTATAAGAAGATTGCCAACACCCTGAGACTGATCTGCAGCACGTTGGCCAAGACCATACACAGGTTTAACAGGACAGGTTCCACTCAGAACAGGCCTCGCCATGGTTAACCAAAGAAGTTGAGTGCACGTGCTCAGCGTCGTATCCAGAGGTTATCTTTTGAAAATAGACGTATGAGTGCTACCAGCATTGCTGCAGACATTGATGGGGTGGGGGGGGAGGGGTCAGCCTGTCAGTGCTCAGACCATATGCCTGCCGCACACTGCATCAAATTGTTCTGCATGGCTGTCGTCCCAGAAGGAAGCCTCTTCTAAAGATGATGCACAAGAAAGCCCGCAAACAGTTTGCTGAAGACAAGCTGACTAAGGACATGGATTACTGGAACCATATCCTGTGGCCTGAGGAGACCAAGATAAACTTATTTGGTTCAAATGGTGTCAAGCGTGTGTGGCGGCAACCAGGTGAGGAGCACAAAAACAAGTGTCATGGTTTGGGTCTGCATGGGGGCTGCATGAGTGTTGCTGGCACTGGGGAGCTACAGTTCGTCGAGGGAACCGTGAATGCCAACATGTACTGTGACATACTGAAGCAGAGCATGACCCCCTCGCTTTGGAAACTGGGCCGCAAGGCAGTATTCCAACATGATAATGACCCACCACCAAGGCAACCACTGCCTTGCTAAAGAAACTGAGGGTAAAGGTGCTGGACTGGCCATGCATGTCTCCAGACCTATACCCTATTGAGCATCCTCAAACGGAAGGTGGAGGAGTGCAAGGTCTCTAACACCCACCAGATCCGTGATGTTGTCATGGAGGAGTGGAAGAGGATTCCAGTGGTAAACAGTGAAGCTCTAGTGAACTCCATGCCCAAGAGAGTTAAGGCAGTGCTGGAAAATAATGGTGGCCACACAAAATATTGACACTTTGGGCAGAATTTGGACATTTTTCACTTAGGGGTGTACTCACTTTTGTTGCCAGCGGTTCAGACATTAATGGCTGTGTGTTGAGTTATTTTGAGGGGACAGCAAATTTACACTGTTATACAAACTGTACACTGTTGTCCCATGAAAAGATATAATAGAATATTTACAAAAATTTGAGGGGTGTACTCACTTTTGTGAGATACTGTGTGTATATATATATATATATATATATATATATATATATATATATATATATATATATATATATATACTAATAAAAGGCAAAGCCCTCACTAACTGACTGACTGACTCACTCTCTCACTCACTCATCTCATCACTAATTCTCCAACTTCCTGTGTAGGTAGAAGGCTGAAATTTGGCAGGCTTATTCCTTACAGCTTACTTACAAAAGTTAAGCAGGTTTCATTTCGAAATTCTAGATGTAACAGTCATAACAGTTGATAACGGTCGACAACGTCCGCCATGTTGAACTTTCTTATTTAAGGCCCCCATCTTCATGGCATTTTGTAGGCGGCTTCTCTGCGCTAACCTAAACCGATGTACGTACTTATTTCGATGGTATGACGCCACTGTCGGCCGCCATATTGAACTTTCCAACGTCACTAATTCTCAAACTTCCCGTGTAGGTAGAAGGCTGACCCCATCTTCACGAAATTTGGTAGGCGGCTTTCCTGCGCTAACCAAAACCGATGTACTTACTTATTTCGGTGGTATGACGCCACTGTCGGCCGCCATATTGAACTTTCCAAAGTCACTAATTCTCCAACTTTCCGTGTAGGTAGAAGGCTGAAATTTGGCAGGCTCATTCCATACAGCTTACTTAAAAAAGTTAAGCAGGTTTCATTTTGAAATTCTACACGTAACGGTCATAACGGTCAACAGCGTCCGCCATGTTGAACTTTCTTATTTATGGCCCCATCTTCACGAAATTTGGTAGGCAGCGACTGCCAGTGCCTCTTAAAAATCTTAGACTCACAGGTGACGATTTCAGTAGTGGACACTTTGATGTTTATGAATGTTTCAACTCTGGATGTGAAGTTATCGATGAAACCGGTTGTATACTTACAATGCTTGACAGATACCGAATGTCTCTTCAACACAAGTCCTGCAAATACTGTCATAATTGAAACAAACCATGAAACTCAAACCAATTATGACAGCACTAATCCAAGCTGTGAGATCTGAAACAATATTACTGTTCACATGGCCAACTGTACGTTGCATGCTCAAGAGTAAGCTCAGTGCACAGCTTGGTCATATTACAACCGGAGGGCTGAACTCACAATGTGGTATACAAAGAGATCCTTAACAAATAATTATTGGTATATTTTCCCTCAGTTTAAAAAGGTTTAATTTTCTTCTTAATAAAAGTTTTAGTTATCTATAATAATAAAAGGCAAAGCCCTCACTCACTCACTCACTCACTCACTCACTCACTCACTCACTCACTCATCACTAATTCTCCAACTTCCCATGTAGGTAGAAAGCTGAAATTTGGCAGGCTTATTCCTTACAGCTCACTTACAAAAGTTAAGCAGGTTTCATTTCAAAATTCTACACGTAACGGTCATAACAGTCGATAACGGTCAACAACGTCCGCCATGTTGAACTTTCTTATTTATGGCCCCATCTTCACGAAATTTGGTAGGCGGTTTCCCTGCGCTAACCGAAACTGCTGTACTTACTTATTTCGATGGTATGACGCCACTGTCGGCCGCCATATTGAACTTTCCAACGTCACCAATTTTCAAACTTCCTGTGTAGGTAGAAGGCTGACACCATTTTCACGAAATTTGGTACGTGGCTTCCCTGTGCTAACCAAAACCAATGTATGTACTTATTTCAGTGGTATGATGCCACTGTCGGCCACCATATTGAATTTTCCAAATGTCACTAATTCTTCAACTTCCCGTGTAGGTAGAAGGCTGAAATTTGGCAGGCTCATTCCTTACAGCTTACTTACAACAGTTAAGCAGGTTTCATTTCGAAATTCTACACGTAACAGTCATCATGGTCGACAACGTCCGCCATGTTGAACTTTCTTATTTATGGCCCCATCTTCACGAAATTTGGTAGGTGGCTTCCCTGAGCTAACCGAAACCAATGTATGTACTTATTTCGGTGGTATGACGCCACTGTCAGCCGCCATATTGAACTTTCCAACATCATTAATTCTCTAACTTCCCGTGTAGGTACAAGGCTGAAGTTTGGCAGGCTCATTCCTTACAGCTTACTTACAAAAGTTTAGCAGGTTTCATTTCGAAATTCTACGCGTAATGGTCATAACGGTCAACAACGTACGCCATGTTGAACTTTCTTATTTATGGCCCCATCTTCTCGAAATTTGGCTAACCGAAACCAATGTACGTACTTATTTCAGTGGTATGATGCTACTGTCGGCCACCATATTGAACTTTTCAACAGTCTTTGTTACTTATGGGCCCATCTTCAAGAAATTTGGTACACGGGTTCCCAACGCTAACTGAATCCTACTTACGTACATATATATGTCCATAGCCTGCAGCTCGGTCGCTGTGTGAGGCGGCGTTGGGTCCCCCATCCCAATGCCTCCCACGTTGTTGGCTCCCTGCCTATATAAGACCGTCCGTCGCTCCGGTTTCTACATTCCCTTCCTTGCTTCGCCACAGGATTCACGTCTCCCTACTGATAACTACAGCCTTTTTGTTTAATCCACGGCTTCTCCACTGTTTTATTGTTTGTTTATTACAATTATAGTTATTGTGTAGGTATTTTACACTTACTTTACATTGCTCAGGTACCCATTTCCTTTATCATTCCAACCCCCTTTACCATGTCTATCGAGATGATCATATTGCACGGCCATATCAGGCTCACTCTTGATATCCGGAGGAACATTGTGTCTTATGTATTGAATGACTGGGACAGGTTCAAGATGTGGACTGATGACTGTACAGGAGATAATTATACTACACAGGAGCACTATAAGAATGAAATGCTTAAGCCCTTCACCTATGGTTCTGCATGTGAGTTGATGGCTGCCACTGAATTGTTCAGTTGTTGCTTTCAAGTGTACCGAATTGATGTTTATGAATGTTTAAACTCTCAAAAGCTGGATGTGATTTTATCGATGAAACCAGTTGTGTGCTTACAACGCTTGACAGATGCCAAATGTCACTTAAACACAACAAATCCTGCAAATACTGTCGTAACTGAAACAAACCATGAAACTCAAACCGATTATGACAGCAGCAAACCAAGCTGTGAGATTCGAGACAAGATTACTGTTCACATGGCCAACTGTACATTGCATCCTTAAGAGTAAGCTCAGCGCACAGCTTGGTCATGTTACAACCGGAGGGCCGAACTGACAACATGGTATACAAAGAGATCCTTAACAAATAATTATTGGCATATTTTCCCTCAGTTTAAAAGGTTTACTTTTCTTTTAATAAAATTTTAATGCAGTACTTCGCCGCAGCGAAAGCGCGGGTATTTTGCTAGTCTATACTAATAAAAGGCAAAGCCCTCACTCACTCACTCACTCACTCACTCACTCACTCACTCACTCACTCATCACTAATTCTCCAACTTCCCGTGTAGGTAGAAGGCTGAAATTTGGCAGGCTCATTCCTTACAGCTTACTTACAAAAGTTGGGCAGGTTTCATTTCGAAATTCTACGCCTAATGGTCATAACTGGAAGGTATTTTTCTCCATTAACTGTAATAGAGTTTAGCTGGAAAGACGGGGGCGGAGTTTCGTGACATCATCACGCCTCCCACGTAATCACGTGAACTGACTGTCAACGCAGTGCGTAGAAAACCAGGAAGACCTCCAAAAAGCGCTTAAGAAAACATGCATTATATAATTGAGAAGGCAGCTTAAAAACAATAAGAAGCGAAAGCGAAAGTGACATATACTACCATATTCATGAGTCCTGCTGCCTCGGAAAGAAAGCAAGGTGCAAACCTAAACTTTAAATTAAGTTCATAGACAGGCTACCGCTGGCGTTTCACATGCCCACAGGAATGCGGGATACAAGTTTAATGAGAGGACGCAGGATATAAACACAGAGTTTTGATCACTTTGTAACTAAGTTAAAATTGTAGGTGAAGGGGTGTGCTTATGCAAATTCCGTGAGACTGTGTTTGTGGGGGATTGACAGTTAAGGCGGGTGGGGGAGTCACGTCATCATCACCCCTCCCATTCATCTCATTTCGTTCTGAGCTGAGCTCCGCGGCTAAGTAATAGTGATGGGTCGTTCGCGAACGAGCCGGCTCTAAGTGCCGATGCTTTCAAGTGAACGAGAGGAGCTGATGTCCGTCGAGCAGAGCCGAAACTTCGGCCGCTCCACATCGGACTAGGATCATACCATTATGTGAAAGAAGGAAGGGGGCAGACGCCCAAGACAGAGAGTGTTGGTACAGGCCAGGTACACAGAGCAACACTGTCGCTCTGTGTATCTGTCGCTGCGACAGACGAGGAGCCAGATTTAAATGCAAGTGCATCGTGAAGAAAAAAGAAGAGTAAAGAAAGAGTGAAAGCGAAAGGAAGCAGCATCTGGCTGCATTTCAGTGATATTGAGACTGCAAAGCTAAGTGCAGAATATGAAAATATCCGTTAGAGCAGGGTCAACAACAAACCTGCACAGACATATAAGATCCACCCACCCATCCGTGCAACTGGAAGAGACCGTGCCCAACCAATGGGGAACTTCTGTCAATGCATGATTTCATGGTACATTGATCAGTGCTTCCCAAAACCTCAGTATGTAAAGACGGCGTTGGAATATTTCGAATATATAATGTAAGCGCTGGAATATATAAAGTCAAATCTTGAATATATAAAGTCAGCGGAATATATTGTCACGCTTTGGGTCACAGATTTGCACAGAGACACAGGAGGTCGTAGAAACAAGAAGGATTTTTATTCCTAGAAACAAGAAGGATTTTTATTCAAACACTGCAACACATGCGCTTAAACGTGCTCCATGACAAGTCAGAGATGACAGTTCCGCTTAGGAGCAGAGAGAGAGAGATAAAAGCAAGCAATCAATTTTCAACTGACAGGCGCTGCACAAGGCTTTTAAGTTAGCGGAGTATCGCGAGGTTTGCATTACGCGTTATAGCGCAAGTCAGAAAGTAAAGAGCAATGTGAGGTTAGTCTGTGTTTCAGGGGTTCTGGTTTGCCCAGGGCGTCTGTATCTTCTTGGGGTGCGATCAGCCCTCTAGCTCACACCCTCCCCCTCAGCTTTATTCACATTCCGTGAATCAAGCGACTCTCTGTACCGGTTCATTTAGTCGTCGATAATACGCCTGCTTGGACGTGTTCAGAACCTGGTCGATGTTTTACTGTGAAACGGTAAGGTTGTAAGCCCAGAAACCATCTCATGAGGCGAGAGTTTGTATCTTTCTGTCGGTATAACCATTGAAGTGGACCATGATCAGTTACCAAAGTGAAGTTTCGTCCCCACATGTAATAGCGAAGCCCTCCACCTCACAATATAAAGTAAGCGCTGGAATATATAAACACAAAACTTCAATATATAAAGTCATCGTCGGAATATACAAAGTCAGTGCTGGAATATCCATCCATTTTCCAACCTGTTGAATCCGATCACAGGGTCACGGGATCTGCTGGAGCCAATCCCAGCCAACACTGGGCACAAGGCAGGAACCAATCCTGGGCAGGGCACATGCATCATTTTCAAAACATTAACCAACAGTGTTTTTAATTAATTTTATGAATACGCTTTTGTTAACTTACTTCAGTTCAGAGTCGCTTCAATCAATATATTTTGACTTTGACTTTATATAATCAGGAATGACTTTATAAAATCCGACGCTGACTTTATATATTCAGGTTTTCACTTTATATATTCAGAAACAAGTTTGACTTTATATATACTGACACTGACTTTATATATTCAAGTTTTGACTTTATATATTCTGACGCCGACTTTATATATTCAGAAAATCAATATATTTGCCTGTTTCGCACCCCATAGTATGTGTGTGTGTGTATATATGTACACATGTGTGTATATATATATATATATATATATATATATATATATATATATATATATATATATATGCCAGCAACACTCATGACAATGACAAAACAATTACATTGTCAATCATGTTACGCTATTATTAAAATGTTTCCTTTTCTTTTTACTTCTCGCTGCCAAGCTGGTATTTTGATATATATATATATATATATATATATATATATATATATATATATATATATATATATATATATATATATATATATATATATATATATATATATATATATAGAGAGAGAGAGAAATGACAACAACACTCATATCAATGACAAAACAATTACATTAACAATCATGTTACGTTATTTTTAAAATTGTTCCTTTTCTTTTTCATAACTTCTTTTACACACTACTTCTCCGCTGCGAAGCGCGGGTATTCTGCTAGTTATACTAATAAAAGGCAAAGCCCTCACTGACTCACTCACTGACTGACTCACTCACTCATCACTAATTCTCCAACTTCCCGTGTAGGTAGAAGGCTAAAATTTGTCAGGCTCATTCCTTACAGCTTACTTACAAAAGTTGGGCAAGTTTCATTTCGAAATTCTACGCGTAACGGTCATAACTGGAACCTATTTTTCTCCATATACTGTATAGTTTAAATTAAGTTTATAGACACGCTCCCACTGCCGTTTGTTATGCACAGTGACGCATACAAGCATATTCATGACTGCAGCTACTTTGGAAACAAAGCACGGTGTAAACCTAAAGTTTAAATCAAGTTCATAGACAGGCTGCCGCTGACGTTTGTCATGCCCACAACTAATGCGGGATACAAGTTTAATGAGAGGATGCAGGGTATAAACGAGAGTTTTGATCACTTTGTAACTAAGTTAAAGTTGCTGGTGAAGGGCTGTGCTTATGCAAATTCCGAGAGACTGTGTTTGTGGGGGATTGACAGTTGAGGCGGGTGGGGAAGTCACGTCATCATCTCCCCTCCCATTCACCTCATTTCGCTCTGAGCTGAGCTCTGCAGCTAACGCGGTCTTGCGGAGGTAACTTCGTCACGCTGCCACCAAATACTCACAGAAAAATCCACAAGTTAATACACACGCTGTCTCTAGAGTTTCTCCACACTGAATCCTCCAGGCACTACTTACAAAAGGTTACATTGACAATCATGTTACGTTATTTTTAAAATGTTTCCTTTTCTTAACACAAGCACAGCTGAGAAGCTTCGATACATGTGCTCCATAACGCGTTAAAAAATAATGCATTTAATCACACTTTGCATTACAAGCACAGGGGAACTTCTCTCAATGCATGATTTCCTGGTACACCGATTACATTGATGCACACATCAGAGCTACAAAAATGTAAGAGTCGGAAGAAAGCGCGTTGCTAGGAGTGATTGGAGGAAAATTTCATTTCAAAAGACTACCCGACGGAAGCCTTGATAAAAGCGTGGTTTTGTGCAAACTGTGCAAAAAAGAGTTTGCATAACACCGAGGCACTTCAACCTTACGGTACCATCTAAATGCAAAACATGTTACAGCGAGCACAGAAACTGTGTATGCTGTTTGCACTAGCAGTATGAGTTTGAGTACCAACAAAAGGTGTCGGCAGCCCAAAACTGATGAAATGACTGGCTTCATGACCAAAATTAGTAGGTCAACATCGGTCAAACTTACAAATTCTCTCGCAAAATGGATTGCTTTGGACTGTAGACCACTAACAGTGCTGGAAGATAGGGGGTTAGAAAATGTGCTACAGTTAGCGTCAGGTCATCCAACTTTTCAACTGCCGTGCCGAGAGACTATTTCAAGTAAAATTCAACAGCTTTATGACACTGAAAAGCAAGCAAAATTAGATGCATTACAGAAAGCGGACTTTATGGCTCTTATTGGGGATCATTGGACTTCCGTGACCGTTAGTAATTCTAATTACATCTAATTACAAAATGTTCAATGATCACACTGTTTTAGCCTAATGTACAAAATAATTTTGGCTAAGGTTACTCAGAGTTTAAAGGAGAAGCTGGTCAAATTACCTTTTATGTTTCTGACTTATTTTTTTAAGATGAAAAACTGCACTTTATGTTGAAATTTTTCTTATTATTATTTAAAGGCAATACCATTCTGAACATGTACTTAAAGTACTTAGAATACCACTTTATTTTTAAGTCTGCCCAATTTTAGCCACGGATGATGATTCTAATTTGAATTGAAATGCAGTTTAAATGCTTTTTTTTTTTCCAGAAATTAAAAGAGCTTCAGTTTACAATATTCATGTCCATGTCTATTATTTGATTCTGTCGCCCACTAAAACCCTTTTAAATTAAAAAAAACATTTGCGCTTTGGGGCAAATTTACGTGTGCGATTACATGCGATGAATCAAGATTAATTAATTACAAAGCCTCTAATTAATTAGATTAATTTTTTTAATCGAGTCCCACCCCTAATATATATATATATATACTCAGCAAAAAAAGAAACGTCTCTTTTTCAGGACTGTGTATTTCAACAATAATGTTTTAAAAATCCAAATAACTTTACAGATCTTCATTGTAAAGGGTTTAAACAATGTTTTCCATGCATGTTCAATTAACCATAATCAATTAATTAACATGCACCTGTGGAATGGTCGTTAAGACCTTAACAGCTTACAGAAAGTAGGCATTTAAGGTCACAGTTCTAAAAACGCAGGACACTAAAGAGACTTGTCTACCGACTGTGAAAAACACCCAAAGAAAGATGCCCAGGGTCCCTGCTCATCTGCGTGAACGTGCATTAGGCATGCTGCAGGGAGGCATGAGGACTGCTGATGTGGCTAGGACAATAAATTGCCATGTCCGCACTGTGAGACGCCTAAGACAGCACTACAGGGAGACAGGAAGGACAGCTGATCATCCTCGCAGTGGAAGAGCCCGCATCTCAATCCCATTGAGCACGTCTGGGACCTGTTGGATCGCAGGGTGAGGGCTAGGGGCATTCCCCCAGAAATGTCCAGGAACTTGCAGGTGCCTTGGTGGAAGAGTGGGGTAACATCTCACAGCAAGAACTGACGAATCTGGTCCAGTCCATGAGGAGGAGATGCACTGCAGTACTTCAAGCAGCTGGTGGCCACACCAGATACTGACTGGTACTTTTGATTTTGAGCCTCCTTCATTCAGGGACACATTGTGAAACATTTTTAGTTTATGTCTTATGGTGTTGACTCTTTTAGTGTTCATAAAAATATTTACACATTAAGTTTACTGAAAGTAAAAACAGTTGAAAGTCAGAGGACGTTTCTTTTTTGTTGAGTATATATATATATATATATATATATGTGGATATGTGTATATATATATATATATATGTGTATATATTTACATATGTAAATGCATATATATGTATATATGTGTGTGTGTGTGTGTGTGTGTATGTATATATATGCACACACACACATATATATATGTATGCATATATATGTATATATATGTGGATGTATATGTATATATACTGTATATATGTGTGTATATGTGTATATATATATATGTTTGTCTGTGTGTGTGTGTGTATATATGTATATCTATAGTAATAAAAGGCAAAGCCCTCACTGACTGACTGACTCATCACTAATTCTCCAACTTCCTGTGTAGGTAGAAGGCTGAAATTTGGCAGGCTCATTCCTTACAGCTTCCTTACAAAAGTTGGGCAGGTTTCATTTCGAAATTCTACGCATAATGGTCATAACTAGAAGCTATTTTTCTCCATTTACTGTAATGGAGTTGAGGTCGAAAGCCGTGCGGGGCGTAGTTTCGTGTGACATCATCACGCCTCTCACGTAATCGCGCATTATGTAGAAAACCAGGAAGAGCTACATAAAGCGCTGAAGAAAACATGCATTATATAATTAAGAAGGCAGCGAAACAATTAGAAGCGAGTGAGTGACATATAAAACCATATTCAGTGGCTCATGTGAACTGACGCAGTGCGCAGACAAAAAGCAACAGTTCCAAAGAGTGCTGAACAAAACCGAATTACACTGCTACGCTCAAATAGACAAACCGCGCGCTGTGGCGCAATAGTAGAGGCTTCGCCTCTAGCGCTGACTTCCGAAGTTCGATTCCCGAGAGGGTTTGCACTAAGTATGTACGTGCGCTTCTCAATTCATTTTAGCCTCGCATCCCCTTGGTTTGAGACATATGAAAAAATATGCGGTTAACGCAGAAAGACAGATCACCAATTGAAGCTTTATGAATAATGGATACTTTATTCGCGATCAATGATTGTTTTGGTAAAGCCATACTCAGTGTATTCATTACATGAACGGTAAGTAAGAGCGAGGGGAGGATGACTTATTGAGGCACGCAGGCAAAACCACAATAACACGCGGGCTCGATGTACTGTAGTGCGCGTCAACTCGATCTGAATTGCGCGATCACATTCGAAAAAATATTTCTTTTCAAGTTCTATTTAGTCCATATGTGTCAAACTCAAGGCCCACGGGTCACATCCGGCCCGGTGTGTAATTATATCCAGCCCGCGAGATCATTTTATATATTACTAGCAAAATACCCGCGCTTCGCAGCAGAGAAGTAGTGTGTTAAAGAAGCAATGAAAAGAAAAGGAAACATTTTTAAAATAACGTAACCTGATTGTCAATGTAATTGTTTTGTCACTGTTGTGAGTGATGAGTGTTGTTGTCATATTACACACACACACATAAACATATATATATATACATATCTATACATATACACATATATACATACATATATATCTACATATATACACACACATATATACACACATATACATACATACACACACATATATACACACAAATACATATATATATATACATATATACACACACACATATATAAACATATATATACATATACATACATATCTACATATATACACACACAGCTATTTCGTATCAGTGCAATACGCTGCTTGTTAAAATGGATAACTCCCGCTCTTACGTGCAATAACAAATCAAATCATTCAGTTGTCTTTGCTCATATGTCATTTTAGAGCTGGACGCCTGGCATCTTTTTTTGGCAACAGGTTCGTTTCTGTTTGGTGTGAGGTTCTGTGTTGTGGAGATTCTCAGGATGGATTGCAGGTGCTCATCAGTGAGGCGACTCCTGTGTGCTGTTTTGTTAGTCTTTATCACTGAGAAGAGCTTCTCACACAGATATATGCTACCAAACATGCACAAGGTTCGAGCCGCATGTAGACGGGCTTTTTTTGTTCATGAAAGTCACCAAAGCGCCGTGCAAACTCAGTGCGCAGTGCGCTCAGTTTATCAGCAAAGTGCGTATTTGGGAACACCGTAGTGACGACTTGGTTTAACAGTACTTGGCAACAGGGAAAGTGGGGCAAGGTGAACTGGTGCATTTGTGTCTCCCATAAAAGCAGCTTCACTTGAAATCACTTTGTGATTGTGCACGGTTAAAACGTCCGCTGAAGTGTCAGATTCTTATTTAATTATGCTGTTTTCTGTATCTTCTGAATTGCATTCAGGTTACCCTGATGCAAGGCAGCTGAAGCGCTGCATTATGGGATCTGTAGTTTATTGTGTTACCAGCGCTTCATATACCCAGCTTTAATAACAATAATACAGTATATAAAATGATCTCGGGCCGGATATAATTACACCGGGCGGATGTGGCCCCGCCCTTGAGTTTGACACATATGGACTAAATAGAACTTGAAAAGATATGTTTTTCAAATGTGATCGCTAATTCAGATAGAGTTGACGCAAGACTACAGCCTGCATGCCTCAATGAGTCATCCTCCCTCGCTCTTACTTTTTACCGCTCATCTAATGAATACACTGAGTATGGCTTTACAAAAAAAATCATTGATGGCAAATAAAGTATCCATTATTCGAGTATGTAGAGCGGGATATATATATATACATATATATATATATATACCCGCGTATCACAGCGGAGAAGTAGTGTGTTAAAAAAGGTAGAAAAAGAAAAGGGAACATTTTAAAAATAACGTAACATGACTGTCAATATACAGTATTTGTTTTGTGAGTGTTACTGAGTGTTGCTGTCATCAAGGATTTGATTATCATTATTTCTTTCAATCAGGTTCGTATTTGTAGGATGTGTTGTGTTCAAGTTACATTCCGTGTTTGTCAATCGCTGTAAAGATGACAGGTTTCATTCATCGATTCGTTTCTTACTGCATCAATAAACAGCTCGCCTTCTTCTTTATCTGAGACCTGACACACTGCATGCACGGGTTTTTTACACTGTCTTCCTTTAGCGGGACATTGACTTTTTCCACCGTGTGCTTTGTTTCCGCAGTAGCTGGATTTATGAATATGCTTATCAGACGCTTCATATTTTTTGCTGCCTTTTCAATTGTGTAATTCGGTTTTGTTCAGCTCTTTGGAACTGTTGCTTTTATCTGTGCACTGCGCCAGTTCACGTGAGCCGCTTCGGTGTACATGCATCGAAGGTTCCCAGCTGTGCTGGTGCCATCTCGCTATGTCCGTGGCTGTATTTAATGTTACCTTAGTCCTGGCACTTAAAACTTTCTCTCGCAGTTTCGCTGAGTTTGTGTCAAACACCACCCTGACCATCTCATCTTCCTCTCCATAAGCACAGTCCTTCACCCGTGAATATTTACCCTGGCAGTTTGCTATTGGATTGCCGCTGACGGACGGCCTTATATGGGCAGGCACTAAATTACAAACGCCAGCGGCAGCCTGTCTATGAACTTAATTTAAAGTGTAGGTTTACATCGTGCTTTGTTTCCAAAGTAGCAGAACTCATGAATATGGTTGTATATGTCACTCGCTCGCTTCTTATTGTTTCGCTGCCTTCTCAATTATATAATGCATGTTTTCTTAAGCGCTTTTTTGAGCTCTTCCTGGTTTTCTATGTACTGCGTGATTACGTGGGAGGCGTGATGATGTCACACTAAACTCCTCCCCACGGCGTTGAAGCTCATCTCCATTACAGTAAATGGAGAAAAACTGCTTCCAGTTATGACCATTACGCGTAGAATTTCGATATAAAACCTGCCCAACTTTTGTAAGGAAGCTGTAAGGAATGAACCTGCCAAATTTCAGCCTTCCACCCACATGGGAAGTTGGAGAATTAGTGATGAGTCAGTGAGTGAGTCAGTGAGTGAGTGAGGGCTTTGCCTTTTATTAGTATAGATTGTTATTAATGGCCCTGGGATATGAAGCGCTGGTAACACGATAAACTACAGATCCCATAATGCAGCGCTTCAGCTGCCTTGCCGAACACTTACCGCGTTAATCAAGTCTAGCTTATGATGCTGCAAGTTATTGCGGCTAGCCCACACGATGCCGAAGAGAAAAGTTGATTCTGAACATAGAGCCTTTAAAAACCGATGGGAGGCTGAGTATATGTTTACTGACATTCCCGGTAAACCCGTGTGTCTCATTTGTGGAGCTAATGTGGCTGTAATTACAGAATTTAATCTAAGACGGCACTATGAAACAAAACATCAAGATAACCTGAAAGACCTGAATGCAATGCACAAGATACAGAAAGCAGAAGAGTTAAAGAAGAATCTGACACTTCAGCAGACGTTTTACCCGTGCAAAATCACAAAGTGATTTCAAGTGAAGCTACTTTTATGGGAGACACAAATGCACCAGTGCAACCTGCCCCACTTTCCCTGTTGCCAAGTAATCTTGAACCAAATCGACACTACGGTGTTCCAAAATGCGCACTTTGCTGATAAACTGAGCGCACTGCGCACTGAGTAAGCACGTCGCTTTGGTGACTTTGAAGAACAAAAAAAGAATTTTGAATTGTTTCGCAACCCATTTGCTGTCGATGTGGAAACTGCGGCTGTGCAGATTCAGATGGAGGTGATTGAGCTGCAGTGTAATGGCACACTGAAGGCAACTGAATGATCTGATTTGTTATTGCTGAAAAGAACAAATTTTATTTATATTTCCAGGTTTTGTTATGCACCATGTTCATATTTGAATTTGTATAATTTTATCAGGATATATTTTTATGGAGAGCAAAATCTTTTGGGATATTTAAAATTTAAGTTTATTTTTTATATAAAATTACATAAGAGTAAAGAAATTTGAATGTTTGTTCTTTTAACGTTTACTTTATTTCTAACTTGTATAATTTAGACAGGATATATTTTTATGGAGAGCAAAATATTATAAGTTATTTAAGGTTTGAGTTGATTTATTCCGGAATAATATTCTGTCGACTAAATAAAAATTCCTTCTATTTAAAATTTAAATAGAACTTGAACAGATACGATAGTTCATAATATCCACGCAGACTTGCACGTAAGAGCGGGAGTCATCCGTTTTAACAAGCAGCGTATTGCACTGATATGAAATAGCCTGCCCATTTAATTATTTAGGAATGGATAAATAAATTAAGATTTTGTACAAATAATGTTTTTCATTTTTCCTCCTTCATGGATTCTGGCACCCCCAGCAACAGTTGCTCGCACCCCAAAGACTGTATATATGTGTATATATATATACTGCTCAAAAGAATTAAAGGAACACTTTTTAATCAGAGTATAGCATAAAGTCAATGAAACTTATGGGATATTAATCTGGTCAGTTAAGTAGCAGAGGGGGTTGTTAATCAATTTCAGCTGCTGTGGTGTTAATGAAATTAACAACAGATGCACTAGAGGGGCAACAATGAGATGACCCCCAAAACAGGAATGGTTTAACAGGTGGAGGCCACTGACATTTTTTCCTCCTCATCTTTTCTGACTGTTTCTTCACTAGTTTTGCATTTGGCTACAGTCAGTGTCACTACTGGTAGCATGAGGCGATACCTGGACCCTACAGAGGTTGCACAGGTAGTCCAACTTCTCCAGGATGGCACATCAATACGTGTCATTGCCAGAAGGTTTGCTGTGTCTCCCTGCACAGTCTCAAGGGCATGGAGGAGATTCTAGGAGACAAGCAGTTACTCTAGGAGAGCTGGAGAGGGCCATAGAAGGTCCATAACCCATCAGCAGGACCAGTATCTGCTCCTTTGGGCAAGAAGGAACAGGATGAGCACTGCCAGAGCCCTACAAAATGACCTCCAGCAGGCCACTGGTGTGAATGTCTCTGACCAAACAACCAGAAAGACTTCATGAGGGTGACCCAAGGGCCCCATGTCCTCTAATGGGCCCTGAGCTCACTGCCCAGCAGCATGCAGCTCAATTGGCATTCGCCATAGATTACCAGAATTGGCAGATGCACCACTGGTGCCCTGTGCTTTTTACAAATGAGAGCAGGTTCACCCTGAGCACGTGACAGAAGTGAAAGGGTCTGGAGAAGCCATGGAGAACATTATGCTGCCTGTAACATCATTCAGCATGAGCAGTTTGGTGGTGGGTTAATGATTGTCTGGGGAGGCATATCCATGGAGGGTCACACAGACCGCTACAGGCTTGACAAAGGCACCTTGGCTGCCATTAGGTATCAGGATGAAATCCTTGGACCCATTGTCAGACCCTATGCTGGTACAGTGGCTCCTGGTGCACGACAATTCCTGGCCTCATGTGGTGAGAGTATGCAGGTAGTTCCTGGAGGATGAAGGAATTGATACCATTGACTGGCCACCACACTTTCCTGACCTAAATCCAATAGAACACCTCTGGGACATTATGTTTTGGTCCATCCAATGCCACCAGGTTGCACCTCAGACTGTCCAGGAGCTCAGTGATGCCCTGGTCCAGATCTGGGAGGAGACCCCCACAACACCATCTGTCATCTCATTAGAAGCATGCACCGATGTTGTCAGGCATGTATACAAGAACACAGGGGCCATACAAAGTGCTGCGTACAATTTTGAGTTGAAGCAATTAAATTTTCGCAAAATGGACTAGCCTGCCACATAATTTTTTCACTCTGATTTTTGGGGTGTCTTTGAATTCAGGGCTCTGTAGGTTGATCATTTTCATTTCCATCAAACGATGTGGCATCCTTTCGTTCCTAACACATTACCCAGTCTATATCACATATA